>NC_030441.2:20517121-20532121 GCF_001660625.3 Ictalurus punctatus | reverse complement strand
AGACAAAGCTTTAATTGTTGGTGAGGTTAATATCCATTTTGAGAACGCAGAAGACCCTCTGAGAACAGCGGATGTGTCTATTCTAGATTCAGTAGGGGTCAATCAGAATGTAATAGGACGTAGTCATAATGGTTGACACACTCTTGACCTGATACTAACATACGGATTAAATATAGAAAATATAGCCGCATTTCTGAAGTCTGAAGCTCAGCTCATTATCTCGTTTAAATTGTGTATTGATCATAATATTTGCACCTTGCCATGCTACACACACACACACACACACACACACACACACACACACGTCAAATGTACATTCACGTCAGCTACTGCACCGAGTTTCATCAATAACTTCCCAGAGACATCAGCTAGGATTGGATCACCATCTGATCTCAAAGTTAATGTTCCGCTACACACTAGATAAGGTAGCTCCACTCAAAAGAAAAATAATTAGAGAGAAAAAGCTAGCACCCTGGTCACACACACACACACACACACCTTAAAACAGACCACTTGACAATCAGAACGTAAATGACATCAAAGCAAATTTCAAACAGCATGGAAGGAGAACCTCCTGATCTATAGAAAATCTCCTAGTGCTGCTAGATCAGTCTCTCTCCACCTTAATAGAAGATAAAAATGATACTAGATTCTTATTTAATACCGTAGCTAAATTAACTAGGAATAAAACCACCACAGAAACATGCACACAATCACAATCATTATACAGCAGCGATGACTTCATGAATCTTTTCACTGGCAAAACTTAAAATATTAGACAAAAATTTTAGACTATTAATTTAAGAGCAGAGAATTTCATAACTAACCCTGTAGATAATAATATAACAATATCAGATCACCGATTAGAATGTTTTACTCAGAGAGACTGAACTAGATTCATTCATCTCTTCATCAAAATCATCAACTTGTATACTAGATCCCTTACCTACACGTTTCTCTCTCTCTCACTCACACACACACACACACACACACACACACACACACACACACCCAAGTTTGCATGGGAGATATTCTTCCTTTGTTCCCAGCTAGGTTTCATCCTGACACAAAACACATGACTTCATTTCCCATTTGGTATTTTGGTCACTTACATTTCAGAGAGGCTCAGGTGTATAAGGGGATATACTTGGTGGAACCCAGGTGAGCTGGTAACATCAGAAAAGGGTTTTTAGCATCAGAGATGCTTTAACATCACACGTCCCAAGTCCATGACGCAGATGAACAATTTTGTAAGTTTTCTTCAGTTGAGTTTGTACAATAAATCCAGTCATTACTTTATCTCTAAATACTCTGTGGTTCTCCTGTAAGAAAGTACGTTGCATTAAAAGTGCATGACTCTTTATATGGTTATTATAAACAGTTTCTTAAACTACAGTTGTATTATGTTAGACACGTTAAAATCGACCTCCGGTGAGTTAATATAAAAGGCCTAGACACGTCGATATAAACCTCTGAGTTAACAAAATAATTATTTATAATAGTCTTTATAAAAGCCTCTGATGTAGGAATGTAATTTTATAATGAAATCTTATCATGAAACTGTTTTAGATTAAATATAATCAGAACACTGAGGTGTTACACTTCCAGCACTAACTACAGGATTATTCTTTGATAAATAAGTAAACAGTTATTATTAACCAGAGTCAGAAATTTAAATCATAAAGCTAAAAGACGCATGAATCCTTCGGCTGTACTTTTTTCTGTCCTTGGTTATAGGAGAGCAGTGGGCTAAGTAATAAACTTTATATTTACGCCCTACATGGTCACAGACATGGGCAGAAAATAAATGATCACCTGTCGCTCTGTCTCTCACAGCAGGGTCAGTGTGAAAAACAGAAAAACAGAGCGCAGAGGCAGCGTATGAATTTAGTGGCGTGTGATTGGTGTGTTCCGTCTTTCAGTGTGCAGGACTTTTATTTCCTTCTGCTGAGACTGCAGCCTGATGCAGTTATACTCATCACACACACACACACGCACGCACACATGCACACACACTGTTCCTGCTCTGATGGGTGTGTGTGTGTGTGTGTGTGTGTTTTAGGTTCCCAGCTTTCAATAGTGCAGTGAAGTGATCTGAGGCTCAAGTAGAAATCTCTAACAAGAGTACTACTGCACACACACACACACACACACACACACACACAGTTCCTGCTCTGCTGTGTGTGTCTGTCTGTGTGGGTGTGTGGGTGGGTGGCACACAGGAACAGATGTTGGAATCGATCACATTTGTGTTCTATAGACATTTCTAGCTAACACTTATACAGAGAGAGTTCGAGTGTGTGTGTGTTCGGATGAGTTAGTGGATGGAAAGGCCACTCATCAGCCGTAACCCAGCAAAGCCGATAAAGAACTGCTCGACACCACAAACCGAAAGGTCTCAGACACACACACACACACACACACACACACACACACACACACACACACTTAGCTTATGGTAGTCGGTCGTGTCCGATGAGGACACTCCTCCTCATTAACGGTGTGTTGTTTGATGGCTATAGAGTCCAGTCTGTGCTCTACAGATGTTCTTGCATGTTGGACATGTGAGGTCTGGGTTAGTGGAGGCAGACACGGCTGTACGCTCGTGTTTCTCTCCAGTTCCATCTGGTCTATTCCTGTGTGTGTGGCAGAGCTGCCGCCAGATGGAACGGTTAACAGCAGCTTCTTCCAGTCGATTTGACATTTCCTCAGTGATGTTTTGAGCTTTATATGGAAGCATGCCAGCATCTTTAGGTGGCGGCTGTATGTGACCCAGGCTTCACAGCTGTATAGGAGACAAGTGAGACAGACAGCTTTATAGATGGAAACTTTGGTGTGCAGATGGAGGTGCTTGTTTTGAAAGAGTTTGCCAAAAGCTGCACGGGCTTGTTTTATCCGTTTGTGGATTTGGTGGTCAATGTTGCAGCACTCAGACAGGATGCTGCCCAGGAATTTAAAGGATGGAACTATTGACAGGCATAGTGGTTTTGGGGTCACACCTCCATTGGCACATCACTTCAGTCTTCGTAGTGCTGACTGATAAGCCCAGTCTGCTGAGGCCTTCAGATATTTAAAAAGGTTTCCATCTAGCCTGAAGTCTACAGTGACTCCACTACTGCTTTCCAGCTCATCATGAAGAAGCTTCGGGACACACAGGAGGAAGATGCTGAAGAGCGCCGGTGCGAACCCACACCCTCGTCTTAATTCAGTGTGTACATTAACATCCACTGATTCCTGTCCCCCAGTGGTCACATGAGCCACCATCCCGTCATGGAACTGTGACAGAGAGTTCACAAGTTTTCCTGGGCAGCCAAATTTAATCAGGATGTCCCAGAGTAGTTCTCCATTCACAAAAGCTTTGGAGAGATCAACAAATGCCATGAAAAGGTCCTGATGTTGTTCATGACACTTTTCTTGTAGCAGTCTTACTGTGAAAATCATGTCCACAGTGCTCCAGTTCTTCCTGTAACCACACTGTGACTCTGGCAACAGATGTTCTGTTAGGTTCTCCATGAGCCTGCATACCATGAGTTTTGCCAGGACCTTGCCTGCCACAGCTAGCAGTGATGTGCCTCGACTGCTGCCACAGATGGATTTGTCTCAATTGTTTTATAAAGAGTGACAATGTTGGCATCTCTCCATTGTTGAGGGTTTTTCTCCTGGTGCCAGACCTGCAGGGTGTATTGGTGGATCATCCTGGTACACAAGTAGCCACCATGTTTGAGGAGCTCTGCTGGGATACCATCACTGCCGGGGTCTTGATGGCTGCTAACATCTCTTGAAAGGATGGTGGGTGGTCAAGGACTTGAACGGGTGGTGATTAGGCGGCTCATCCAGGATGGAGTGTTGGTTAAGAAAGGCTTCGAAATGTTCAGCCCACTTTGCCAAAACCTGTTTTTGATCTTTTAAGATGTTCAATCCATCTGCTGCTTTCAGAGGTGTGATTGAGCAGCTCCTAGGGCCATAAATGGTCTTCATGGAGTTGTAGGAACTGTGCATGTCTTTTCTGTCAGCATATGATTGGATCTCTGGAGCTTTGTTTATCCATCATGTATTTTGTAAAGTACGTAAGGTTGTTTGTACCTCCTTGGTGCTGTTTGCCACTGTTGCTGGAGGATGGTGGATGCAGGGAAGTTAAGAGTAGTCCCGTGTGTTCTGCACATGGTTTCCAGCAGGGATATGAAGGTATCGAAGTTCTTGTTGGACCAGTCTTGATGTTTTCTGGCTCTATAGCCTAAAGAGTCGACTGCAGCTTTGTACAATATTGAGGTTATGGAGGTCCATTTCTGATCCATGGTGTTATCAGAGCACAAGATGGCCTCAAATTCTGGTGCCGTCATACTTACAGAATGACGGAACATGTTCCTTGCTGGAGCTGACTTTACAACGCCAATTCCAAAAAAGTCGGGATGCTGTGTAAAATGTAAATAAAAAACGGAATGCAATGATTTGCAAATCTCATAAAGCCATAATGTTATTCTCAATAGAACAGACAAACATCAGCTTCCATCCAGATTCCATCCCATCTTTACTTCTGAGAGACTCTGCCTCTCTAATAAACCCAGTCATCTTACTGACCTGCTGCCAATTAACCTCCAGCTGTTTCTTTTTAGTAACACTTAGGTTTCCAGCCTTTTGTTGCCCCGTCCCAACTTTTTTGAGATGTGTTTCTGGCATCAAATTCAAATTCACATTATTTTCTCCTTAAAATGGTAAATTTCCTCACTTTAAACATGTGATGTGTTTTCTATGTTCTATTCACCACATGGGCTAGACAGTGGCAGCAGGCTATAAGCAAGAGGTTAGAAAGCATGCAACTTCCCTTTAACTACTGCACTAGTCACATCACATCACCTTGTGGGCTAGGGTTACTCACACACACACAAACACACACACACACACACACACACACACACACACACACACACACACACAGAGCTGTGGATCAGGTGGTAGAGTGGGTTGGCACTTTGATTCCCGGCAAGACACTGAACCCCAAGTTGCTCCCAATAGCAGGCTAGTGCCTTGCATTGTAACTCTGCTGCCATTGGTGTGTGTGTGTGTGAGAGAGAGAGAGAGAGAGAGAGAGAGAGAGAGAGAGAGAGAGAGAGAGAGAGAGAGAGAGAGAGACAGACAATGTAAAGCACTTTGTAGAACCACTAAGGATAAAATGCACAATATATTCAGACCATTAACACACACACACCCTAACTCTGGGTCAACATACAAGAACAGCTGTTTAAAGCTATCTCGTGTGTTCTTTAGGCATTTCCAGCTACCACTCACACAGAGAGAGAGTCCGAGTGTGTGTGTGTTCGGGAGAGTTAGTGGCTGGAAAGGCCACTCATCAGCCGTAACCCAGCAGAGCTGATAAAGAGCTGCTCGACACCACAAACCGAAAGGTCACACACACACACACACACACACACACACACACACACACTTTATGATGCTGAACTTTACAAAAAGAGTAAGACAGAAGGTAAGACAGTGAAACAGATAGAGCAAGAGAGAGAGAGAGCAGTAAAGGATGGTGATGGTGTAATTGGAGACAGTGTGTTCACCTTTAGGGCAGAGTGTTTATTGATCCATCAGCTCGGATAACAAAAAAAATGTGCACGCGCGCACACACACACACACACACGTGTATATATACGGGAGCGCTACACTTCTAGTCCTTTGCTAAATGATCACAATACACTTCCTGCATCCTGGCCAATCACAGTCATCCCCAAGAGGGTAAGTGTTTAGGGTAACTTTAAACATGATCCTATCATCACCGTGCTACACAGAGGCGATGGTGTTCTCAGTTTGTTGGATTTCTGCTAAATGTAGCGTATTGTGCCAAGTACAAGAAGTTCACTTTCAGTCTCACTGGACCAGAGAATCTTTTTCCAAACCAACACCGAGTCTGCAAACAGGATTTCATATGGATTTTTGGAGGAGCCTCTCTCTCTACGTCTCTCTCTCTCGCTCTCTCGTTCCGTCGAGCTACACATGATACTCCTGAGATGCCAGTGATCCTGACCCCTTCTGCTCTCCGGACCTGCCTGATCCATCCTGAGGTTCTACTTCTGGTTGGAGTTCTCATCAGCTGGAAGTCACATGCTGCTGCTGAGGATGTCCCACATGGTGCAGACTAAAGATCACTGAGATTACTGAGGACGGTTCCACTTACACACCATAAAGATGCTCTGGACCTCAGTTCATATGAACAGTTATGCTGTGATAGCTTTAACACTACAATCACCACAAACAGTTCTGCACTCGAGTCTCCATCAGTGACCAGTGGAGAAGTTCAACACAACAGACTTCCTGTAGAAACTGTAATGAACTTCCTGCTTACACAACTGCACTATTTGAGCATGTAGTATTAGCATATTTATAGAAGGGGTGTATTTATTTATAATCGCACTATCCGGTGTCACCCAGATGAGGACGGGTTCCTTCTGAGTCCGGTTCCTCTCGAGGTTTCTTCCTCATATCGTCTCAGGGAGTTTTTCCTCACCACGTCTCCTCTGTCTGCTCTTTAGAGATAAATTCATACATTTAACATCTCTATCCTGAGTGTATATATTTCTGTACCGCTGTTCTGGGACAATGTCCACTGTTAAACACGCTACACACAACACTGAACTGAAAGAGATTTTTTCCAGAACTGGTTTTGAAGTTGATCTTCATGCTGTGTGTTTAGGTTCTGAGAACTCTTGAGTTCTTTCAGGAACAGGTGAATATATTTACTGAGATCACGTGACACTAATTAATCACAGGTCAAATCTGTTCTGCTAATTATTTAGATACTTTATTGATATTCCTCTACTACAGTATTATGGGATGTTTTGTGTATATTCATGAAACTAAAGTGCACTTATATTAATTGTGATTGTAAGTGTGAAATAATCATCATAATAAATCAACACACTTCTCTAATTGTTAGGATAAAGCAAATAACCGCTTTATCTTCACCACAACACAAACACACTTCAACACAATAAACTGCAGTTATTACTATCACTAACAAACATTATTCTTATAATGTGTCATTACATATTGCTCAGGCTTGTGTGTGATGTGTGTACTGAGTCTTTACCTTGCCTGTGTATATAATCGTGTGCGTGTGTGTGTGTGTGTGTGTGTATGTGTTCTCAGGGATCCTGCTTCTCCAGTCCTTGGTAAACAAGCTGAGAGTCACTCAGTGCAGCGTTGGTGCTGTAACACCCTCGGATCTCCCCACTCACTACAGGACACATATCATGCTCACACCACCTACACACACACACACACACACACACACACACACACACAGTTGGTCTGTAACTGAACTCCTGCAGGTTAACTAAAACTGCAAGTGTGTGATCTGTAAGTAATAAAGAGTTACTGTTACCATCCAGAGTTGATTATTTTCCAATAACATCACGTCCCTGAGTGTTTTATTCCTCTTACACCACATATACGTTATAGCAGCTATATACACTCGTTCCCTCACCAGGCTCTCGTTATTCCCTCTCTCTATTCTCTTTATTTCCTCTCTTTACTCTCTCTCTCTATTTATTCTCTCTCCAAGTTAATACGAGATCAGATCACAGTGTGTGTGTGAGTGAGGAACAGTACAGAAGTGTAAATCTGTGATGAAGATGTGGGAGAAGTTAAAGTTACAGCTTTCCCTCTGACTGTTACACAGCACTGACACTGGAGACTCCTTCCGTACACGTTACATACACATCTTACAGAAAACATATCAGTGATCTTTTTTATCTGTTTATGTGGAGCTGTACACGTCCCTGTATCAGAATGAGAGCAGTAATATAAACCTGCGCTACTGTCAGAGCTGCTGTTATAGAAAACTAATCAACTCCTTCTGACCCAATCAGAGTCCAGAGTTTGTGATTTGGTAACCAAAATATGTCACAGGAAAAAGAAATCAACAGCAGAAATATCCAACAATGACAACAAATGCAACATGCACAAAGAACACAACATTCCTGTAAGGTTCTGCCCGGTGCTCGGGAATACTCTACAGTACTTTAGACCTTTTCCACCATAAAGAGCCAGTTCCCTGCTGACAAGAACGCTTCTGTTCAGACCCAGAAGTGCTGAAGCCCTGACACTGGCGGGGTCAGAGCTCTGAGCTGTGGGATATCACAGGAATTGCAGCGTTTAGATGAAAGGACATGAAGTGAATGTTTGAAGACCTGGAAGGTCCAGGCAAGCCAGTAGATAAGGAGAAGATCAGAGATGAGGACTGACACTGAAACCGTGAAGAGATTTGTAATTAAGGAGCAAATGGATTTGAAAGAAATGAATCATTTAATGTAATAAGTGTGTGAAGTGCAGATGTTTACACAGAGAACTGGTAAAAAGCCAAAAGGCTGAATTTTGACCTAGAGTTCCTGAAGAGAGTTAAAACTGGTAGAGATATAGAAGTTCAGTAATCCGATCAGCGAGAGACAGCGACGTGGACGAGGGATTAAGACTCAGACAGACAAGGTCAAAACTTTGAGATAAAACGGAGGTTTAGACTAGGAGAAGGAGAATAACCATTCCAGAGAAATCCTCTAGTCATCAACATCAAGCTTTATTAAGTAATTCCAGGTTTATGGATGTGACATTTGAACTTGTATTTACTTGCAAGCACCGTGTACATCTCCTCATGTGCCCTTCAGGACAGATCACACTCCTCATGTGCCCTTCAGGACAGATCACACTCCTCATGTGCCCTTCAGGACAGATCACACTCCTCATGTGCCCTTCAGGACCGAACACACTCCGATATTCCTGATGTTCCTGATAAACCCTGTATGAAATTATTAAACCACGAATGAAACCTGAAACATGAATTAAATACGAGTACTCCAGCCTGAGCCTCAGAAGTGTGTGTTTGTGTGTGTGTGTGAGAGAGTGTGTCTGTGTACACCCCTCATCTACAGAATGAAAAGCATGCCAATACAATGTGAATTTAAATTTTACAAATCTGAATTATTGTGTGTTTATATGTAAGTAATGTTTTGTAGATGAATTACAGCAAATTGAAATTTTACTCCAAGCTTGAACTTGTGTTCGAGTTTTCAAATTAAATTAGATGATAATCAGTTTTGGGTGTCACAAACCATTTCACATTAATTTCTTCAAACACTGCTTCAAATTTTTCAGAACACTACAGCAGAGACTCATTGTCTGAAATGGTGACTGTGAGGAGCGGACCTCGTGAGGAGCGGTACCACGTGAGGAGCGGGACCACGTGAGGAGCGGGACCACGTGAGGAGCGGGACCACGTGAGGAGCGGGACCTCGTGAGGAGCGGACCTCGTGAGGAGCGGACCTCGTGAGGAGCAAGACCCCGTGAGGAGCGGACCTCGTGAGGAGCGGGACCTCGTGAGGAGCGGGACCCCGTGAGTAGCGGACCCTGTGAGGAGCGGACCCTGTGAGGAGCGGGACCCCGTGAGTAGCGGACCCTGTGAGGAGCGGACCCTGTGAGGAGCGGGACCCCGTGAGTAGCGGACCCTGTGAGGAGCGGACCCTGTGAGGAGCGGGACCCCGTGAGTAGCGGACCCTGTGAGGAGCGGGACCCCGTGAGTAGCGGACCCTGTGAGGAGCGGACCCTGTGAGGAGCGGGACCCCGTGAGGAGCAGACCTCGTGAGGAGCGGGACCCCGTGAGTAGCGGACCCTGTGAGGAGCGGGACCCCGTGAGTAGCGGACCCTGTGAGGAGCGGACCCTGTGAGGAGCGGGACCCCGTGAGGAGCGGACCCTGTGCTCCCCAGATGTAGTGATCCAACTAAATCATTCAAATTCAGAAACTAGTTAGACATTTCTCGTTCCATCCTCGACACCCGAACACACATCAAGCCATTTCTTAAACTTTTAATCAAAGTAGATCAATACAGACCACTTAAAACTCTCCGTATGGGTTGATATTTTTTATGAACTGCGTTCGAGCGAATCAGTAATGGCTCACACGGAGGAACATATTCATCTCCTAATTAATTAATTTCCCACAGACAGGAAATTACACAAATCAGATGTGTGTTTTAAGTTCAGCCACAAGATAAACTTGAATGTTGAAAGCACAGGAGAGACATAAAAAGCAATAAACCAAGAAGCGGGCCTTGAGGAACGTTGAGTGTAATAGTGGAGCTTATTGAGGTTTAGATGGAGAAGGCAATAAAAAAGAATAACTTATCTACATTATATATCAGAATTAATCTATGTGATAAGGCTGCATTCTTTCTGAGGAAGTGGTTACATAGGAGAGTAAAGATGGCAGTAAAGTGAGTAGATGGAAATGTGATTGATGGAGTGACTGTGCAGTGCTTTATGGGAATATAAACATGTGATAATGACGGTGTACTTGGAGTCTCTGGAGCAGCAGAAGGTTGGATGTTGTCCTCAGCCATGACTGCATAATGGAGTCAGTGCATCCCAGACAGGACACCATCAGAACAACAACGTGTCCAAAGGAAAACACAACGTAAATGCGCACACACGCTGTTCCCTAAGGTCCACATAACCAACCTGCCCTGGTGGAGGAGTGAGACTCCATGTTTACTGAAATACAATCAGAAGTCGTGAAACAAAAAGAGAAAACACGGTTCATAAGACTGATAAGCAAGATTTTGCAATGATTACTGCTTATATAGTGAGCAAACCAAGAAGTAAACAGGAAGTGATCAACTGATTCAAACCAACAGATCTGCCCTCTGCTGGTGGGGAGAGGTACTGTCCTGTACTGTCCTGGGACGTTGTGGCAGTCCAGTTCAATATGCTGAACATTTCAAAAGTACATCATGTAGATTCTTTATCTCAAGCTACAAAAGATGCACCCTTGCTGATGCCTCGTCTTAGACACTATAAAATTCACAGTGTTTGGCAGCAAGTCCTGATGAGGCTAAAAACAGCTATTTGCAAGCTAGCAGTGTGTGAAAAGTCCAAGTAAGAAGTAAATCCAACAATAAGCTTACACCGTACTAATAACAGAGTTCAGCAACATGGATGAAGCCAGTAGTAGGGATCACATACAGGAACATTCGCAGGGAACACAAGTCAGAATTTCCTGAGGAACTACACAATGCGTGGTACGAACCTGTAGAGCTTTCAGATCGGATTCAGAATAAATAAGGAGCATAAATAATTAGTGTTGAAACAGGGGGAAATCTGGAGCAATGGTACAATCCAAAGAAAAGAATACAAGAAGCAGAAGATACCAAAAGGATCAATTCCAAAGAGAACCAGAAATGGGAAGTTAGATATTACAAAATACAAAAAAACACTTTACCTCAGAGCAGCATAGACATCTGGGTGTGAAGCTCCTTCCCATGAGGCATGATCCACTAACAGAGCTCCTACACACACACACACACACACACACACACACACACACACACACACACACACACACACACACAGCCTTTTAACACTCCTCCTACAGGGATGGTCAAATCTTAACTAAATTTAATCAGCATTATGCCAATATATCCTTCATATTAGCTTGTAATCTGGACCAGCATGCCATTAATTAACATGTCACGCAGTGCAAACAGGAAGTGTGATAACTCCACTGTACATTACGCAATGTGGGTCAAAGCTCATGTGGATGTTCAGTAATGAAGTGTAATAACATCCGCATGGTGATAACTGGCTGCCGAAACAGAGACTGCGGCGCTCTTGGTGCTTGGGCCCGTAAATTGCTGCTTGCGGATATATTTTAATATCGTATTTGACGGAGCTATGTAAAGTGTTTTTGTTTAGCTGTGATAATCTAGTAACTTCTTGCTATCTTCTCTAGTGAAATAATTACAGTGTGAGAGTGTGTGTGTGTGTGTGTGTGTGTGTGTGTGTGTGTGTGTGTGTGTTACCCATGTAAATGCGTGCGATGCTATATGCTAGGTCTCTTGCTGCAAGCTGAAGGCTTTCTGGTGGATGAGACTCTGCAGTCTGGATGAACCGAGCTAAACCAGACAGAGACGAGCTCAGACTCTGTACTGCGGGATGCAGGGTGGGACCGGCAACACGCAATCGCTCCTGCACACACACACACACACACACACACACACACACACACACACACACACAAACTTAAACACTTGTTTTCTATAAGCAGTGATAGATTACTTAATGAAAACACATTGTGCTAGCTTTACACTTCATTAGCGCAATACTTAGAAGTTCTCCAAAAAAGATTTGAATAAAATTGGAATGATAAATCATGTCACATTCCTTCAGCAGCCGGAGAAATCCGCTGATAAAACACATTTAATAATGAAATGGTGAGTGAAACTTTTGATTTGCACCAAACTTGCAAAAAAAACCTGCAGAATACAGAGTGTGTAAGTTATTTATCTTTGTTCTGTTGGTATAGCGCTAGCCAGCTGGCTACTGTTAATACCATAATATTTTATGGAAATGTTACCTAGCTAGCTACCCATGCTATGAAGGTAAAGCTTACCGAATTTTTTAAAAAACCCTTAATTTATTTAATACTTTATTTAATAGCACTATCGTAGCTAACTAGTACTCTCTATGCTTATCTTCTTCATGTTAAGCTAACCAGATAGCAATATTTTATATTTTTTGCTTAGCTAATGCACAACATAACTCTGGTTAGCTACCAATCTTTTTCTGCAATTAAGGAATATTTTTATTTAATTTTCATGTGTGCGCAGCATGTAACCATATGGATGATTTCAGCTGATAAAAACTAGCTTAACTATTACAATACTGGGAAATAAGAACAGCTAATGCAGCATTAGGCAAACATTAACGCAGAACCATGAGGACCTTCCCTGACTAAAAGCACCGCTAGTCACTAAATGCTAATTAGTGTAATTAACCTCGCATAATTACATGTGTGACTGAACGCTACAATACAGTGCTAACCAACCTCATTAATCAATTAGCATATTAAGGTATGATCAGCATGAAGACGTGCGTGTGCGTGCTGCTTATGCATGCAGGTGTGCACTCCACAGATACACACACTGCTGCTACTGCATTCACAATGTGTTCTGCAATATCCGTGCCCAGATAACACCCGTGTGTGTGTGTGCACGCGAGTGTATGTGTGTGTGTTATCTCACCTCCACATCAGAGAAGAAGGCCTGCAGTACACGTCCTGAGGATTTAGAAATTGAGCGCAGAACATCCAGCGAGAGAACATTAGTGGTGCCTTCCCATATACTCAACACCTACACACACACACACACACATTAATATAACTTTCGCACACTGAACAATAAGGATACAGATAGAGACAGATAGCTGTATGTGTGTGGAGGGGGGGATTTCAGAGAAAACAATAAGATACATCACTATTACAGAGATTAACGTGTCTGACACACACTGAGATTAAAAGAAAGTTTAGGCCAAATTGTTTCACCATCGTGTGTGTGTGTGTGTGTGTGTGTGTGTGTGTGTGTGTGTGAGAGAGTGTGAGTGAGTGTGTGAGAGAGAGAGAGAGAGAGAGAGAGAGAGTGTGCACCTGTGCATCTCGTAGCAGGGCAGGCAGACCCGTGTCCTCAATATAACCTTGACCCCCAAAACACTCCAATCCCTCTGACACCACAGAAACTGCCTGAAGCACACACATACGCACATACACACGTATATACATACACACACACACAAACACAGATCGATATTCAGTTTGTTAGCATGTACAGTTATGTTAGCAAATCAAACATGGGGTATGTGAGATACTGCATTAGAGAGAATAGAAATAGGACACAGGTACAGAGATGGGGACAGGACAGGAGGGATGGGGACAGGAGAGGGGTAGAGATGACAGTGGTAGTGATGGTGACAGGACAGGGGTAGAGACGGGACGGGACAGGACAGGGGGAGTGATGGGGACAGGACAGGGGGAGTGATGGGGACAGGACAGGGGGAGTGATGGGGACAGGACAGGGGGAGTGATGGGGACAGGACAGGGGGAGTGATGGGGACAGGACAGGGGGAGTGATGGGGACAGGACAGGGGTAGTGATGGGGACAGGACGGGGTAGTGATGGGGACAGGACAAGACAGGGGGAGTGATGGAGTGATGGGGACAGGACAGGGGTAGAGACGGGACAGGACAGGGGGAGTGATGGGGACAGGACAGGGGGAGTGATGGGGACAGGACAGGGGGAGCGATGGGGACAGGACAGGGGGAGCGATGGGGACAGGACAGGGGGAGCGATGGGGACAGGACAGGGGGAGCGATGGAGTGATGGGGACAGGACAGGGGGAGTGATGGGACAGGACAGGGGGAGTGATGGGACAGGACAGGGGGAGTGATGGGACAGGACAGGGGGAGTGATGGAGTGATGGGGACAGGACAGGGGTAGAGATGGGAGAAGACAGGGGGAGTGATGGAGTGATGGGGACAGGACAGGGGTAGTGATGGGGACAGGACAGGGGTAGTGATGGGGACAGGACAGGGGTAGTGATGGGGACAGGACAAGACAGGGGGAGTGATGGAGTGATGGGGACAGGACTGGGGGAGTGATGGGGACAGGACTGGGGTAGAGACGGGACAGGACGGGGTAGAGACGGGACAGGACAGGGGTAGTGATGGGGACAGGACAGGACAGCAGGAGTGATGGAGTGATGGGGACAGGGGGACAAGAGCTCCTGCTCTTGTCCTGAACTCTAGAAGCTTTACAGGTCTGCTCACTCTTCCGGGACTGATTTCTCTTGAATCTGAGGTTGAGATATTGGTCGGTTCTTTTCCATTCCAGCAGCTTCTTCTAAACACTGGGAGCACTAGTACAGTCCAGAGAAACACTTAGAACATCAACATGTGGGATCACATGGGATCGTCTCGTAAACATCCCGGGTCTTCAACAGGTACAGACAAGTCTTCTTTTACTATTGGTTAAGGTTTCAGTTTTTAAAATATTTTTGTACACACTGTGGCTCATTAGTGTGTGTGTGTGTGTGTGTGTGTGTGTGTGTGTGTGTGTGTGTGTGTACCTGTTTGCCAGTGTATAGTTTAGCTACAGGTGTAAGCAGTCTCAGAAGGTGTGT
>NC_030441.2:20484621-20509621 GCF_001660625.3 Ictalurus punctatus | reverse complement strand
TGAGTACAGCACGAATACATTAGTTCTTATGTAAATGTGTGTGTGTGTGTGTGTGTGTGTGTGTGTGTGTGTGTGTGTATGAGGTTCTCTGGTTGATGAAGCTGCTCTTCATGTTTATGGCACCACAATGTATCATGGTGTGTGTGTGTGTATACATATATGTGTACGTGTACGTGTGTGTGTGTGTGTGTGTGTGTGTGTGTGTGTGAGAGAGAGAGAGAAGCGTGTTCTGATATCATCCCAGCACTCCGCTGTAAGATCAGAGAAACAGGCAGCGTTCATAAACCTCATCTCCAAATCAAGTGACCTAAGGAGGCTGCCTAGAAAGTGCGCATGTGAGGTGCCTGAGGAGGAGCAACAACAACATTGATGATTCCATCATTTTTTCCTCTATTTGATCTGGAAAAAAAATACGCCATTTCATTTTATTTGTTAGGGGCATGTCTCATGAAGCCGGAATGTTCAGCTATTAAACAAAAATTGTTTGTGTCATATCTGTGTTTTGTTTATTTACTCCAAAGTGAAACAGCTGGTGAACATCCACTACGTGTGGCAATTCCAGCGTCAGTAGATAAAGAGAAGAGATGAAGAGCGTTGTATTGGTACAGTAACGTGTAGGTGGTTGTAGGATGAAACACTGAATAGACAGACGGGTTAATGACGTCTGTAATCATGGATACGGTGCGATACAGATTTCTGTAATCATTCAGTAACATATAAAATATTTTTTTCTGATTGTTGCAGCCAAAAACGCAGGATTTTGCTGTGGCTTTTCTTCCAAAATTTGCGGCGTTTTTTGTGCTTTTTAGTGTAAAACTACTTGAACTGGCAGAATCCCAGTGGCAGGAAATAGTTGTGCACGCTGTTTCGCAGTGGTGTTTGTTGGTAAACCAGAGCTTTTAGCTGTACTCACGTTTGACACACGTGAATACAAGAGGGCTTTCATTGAATGCGTGTTGTGATGACGTCACGTGACGTGTCTCGGCCCGAATCTGCGGTAGTTTTGAAAAATTGCAGCTCCTCCGAATATGGCGGAGTTTCTTTGAGTTTACGTTCTGGTTAATTATGGAAGGAGTCTCCAGTGTCAGCATTGTGTACCAGTCAGAGGTAAAGCTGTACCTTTAACTTCTCCCACATCTTCAGGACAGAGGAGTTGAGACGGGAACACTAGCCTAAACATTACTCATATCAAATGGGGGAAGGGGTGGGGCTTCCCACACAACTGTCAATCATTCCAGATTGATCAGGAAGAGAAAGCCTGTTTTTAGGTGTATTTACTGATAACTCATAGCAGCGCACTCTGATGGGTTAGCATGGGCTGCGGTACACACCACTGCACTAAACAGCACACAGTCAGAGTTAACGAAAACTACACAGCATGATGGACTGAGACAGAAACAAAATGGCCGCTTCACTGAGGGTGCCAAAACTTTATCCAGCTAGCATGTAGTGCAGCCGGTGTATTATATCGTACACTGTTTAGCTCTGATGTTACCGAGTATCATACAGCTGATTATCAGAACATGCCCTACGTGTGTGTATGTATGTGAGTGTGTGTATGTATGTACGTGTGTGTGTGTGTGTATATATATATGTGTAAGTATGTATGTGTGTGTGTGTGTGTGTGTGTACATGTGTGTGTATGTATGTGTGTGTGTATGTGTGTACGTATGTGTGTCTGTATATGTATGTGTGTGTGTGTCCTGAATGAAAATCTGATTGTAAATCCTATTCATGTTATTATTCTCTCTCACACTCGGGGTGGACATGATACAAACTCGATTTTAAAGCGCTCAGGCTTATCTTAGATTCATATAAACTACCCATATTTACCTAGATAACTTTATATTTATATATTTATTTATATTTGTAAATATATGGCGTGTCTTTGAGACCACATATGATTTTTAAATGCTTTAAACGTGCTTCTCTCACAGATCCTGTCTGTTTCACTCATGTTAGCTTGCTAGCTAGAACTTCCTGTCACTACAGGGAACATTTATGCTAACATTACTCAACTAGCTAGCAGTGGTTAATGAATGTGTGAGCGTGACTTGAGGTTAGCTTATTTCAGCTAGCCAGTAGTTAGAAGTGAAGATTATGAATATTTAGAAATTTGAGTTAATTGACATTTAACCTAAAGCCTGCCAGGTTAGCTTAGTAAAAGGTTAGCTAACTTTAATTCTAAAGATTATGAATGTTTAGGAATATCACTTCTCATAAATCCTGTCAGGTTTGTGCTAGCTAGATAAACATTAGCTAACTTTGTCTAGGAAGGCTATGAACATTTCTAAATATTACCTAAAATTCTTGTCAGATTAGCATGTATTAGCTAGCTAGGTAGAATTACACAGAAAATTCTTTAAAAATATGTCAAAGATGATGTCAGTTTAGCTCAAGGTTAGCATTGCATCATGTTAGCAAAGCTAGTTAGCATTGCATCAAAACTAAAGAAAATTAACATTTGAGTATCACTTTAAATTCTTCTCAGAAATCTTGTCATGTTAGCTGACGTCAGCTAGCTATGCCCTTATATGGACTTAAAGACACGCCCCTGGTGTGGTCTGTGAACTATTGAGTGAATATATGTCAATTCTAAAGGTCTTAATAATAATAATAATAATAATAATAAATTATTATCATTATTATTGTGTAATTATTTAGATGATATTATTTAAATGGTTATTAGTGGCGTCCACCCCGAGGTCTTAGTTTGGCCACTAGGGGGCGGGCCCGGTCCCACCAGCTCCGCCCATGGCTCCGTGGTTGGTCGGGGGTTTGATAGGCGGGGCTGGGTGCTGGTGCTGGAGGGCGTGGCGCTCTAGCAAGGTGCGGTGCGTGAAGGCACGGTTACACACGGTGCAGGAGAAGTTGCGCTCGACGCGGTGAGTGCGCATGTGCACGTTTAGCGAACTCTTCTGTGTGAAGCGTTTACTGCACACGCTACACTGGAACGCTCGCACACCTGTGTGCACTACCATGTGCTTCAACAGGTAATCACGCAGAGAGAAGGAACGCCAGCAGATACTGCACTGATGGGGCTTCTGACCTGCACGCACACACACACACACACACACACACACACACAGATATGTAACTTGAGTCTCATTCTTATACTTATGAAAGACGTGTTAGCAAGGTATATTAGGGAGTCGGCATGGCTTCTATTCAAATTCTGTCAGTCACAATAAGGAATTGGCCAGTGGGCATGGCCTCTATGTCTGGTCAAGTAAAAGAGGGAGTGATGTTTGTGCACTCTGTTTTCTGTCAGTCACAGGGAAGGGGTGTGGCCCATGTCCCATTAGTCCCAGGGAAAGAGGTGTGACTTATATTCAGTCAGTCTCTGCAAAGGGGGTGTGGCCTATGGTCCATTAGTCCCTGGGAAGGAGTGTGGCCTATGCTCTGTAAGTCCCAGTAAAGGAGGTGTGGCTTATATTATGTAAGTCCTGGTCCCAAGCGCCACTGTATAATGTGTGTGTCTGTATTTGTGTGTGTGTAATGTATGTAATGTGTGTGAGTGTATGTGTAATGTGTGTGTGTGTGTGTGTGTGTGTACCGGAGTGTATAAACATGTGCTTGCTGTAGTTCTTGCGTGATCGCAGTGATTTGCCGCAGTGGCTGCAGTCGAACGAAGTTTCTGATCCCTGAGCCGTAAAACTTGGACCTGCGACACACGCCGGGGCCGGGCCCGGAGGGGGAGGGGCCGGGGTAAGCGGGGGAGGGGGCGGTGCCTGCTGGCATGTCTCTGGCATGCTGTCCATTGTCATAGCTCCTCCCACATAGAAGGAGGACGGCTGTGATTCGCTGACAGGATACTGAAAGAGCATCTGGAGGAGCAACACACAAAATACTGTTAGCTAGTTAACTTGGTTTAGCGATCGAACATTAACCAAAGAAAAAAAAAGCAGTGTAAAAGCAGCACATTCACAAGCAGTGGGAATTAGTTACTGTCGGTTATTAACGTGGTTAACTTTACAGAAAACGTTCATTAAAAGAAATAAACAGTGCAATTTTCAGGTTTATTATAATTATTACATAATTGTTTCAAAAGACAAAGTTCACTAGCTTAAAATAACTGTGAGGCTGTAGCCAATCAGCACTGCTCAGGAGGTAAACTCCGCCCCCAAGCTGCTTCTGCTCCAGAGCAAGTATTTTTCTTTTGAGCTACAGTGCATGAGTTGGGGGCAGAGCTTGTTGTCCGGGTCATCTTATCTGCCATTTAAACTAGTTAGTGAGTGAGTGAGTGAGCGAGTGAGCGAGCGAGCGAGCGAGTGTGTGTGTGTGTGTGTGTGTGTTAGACCTGATTGTTCATGTGCGAGGAGGTAGGTGGGGACATTGGTTTGTTGCCGCGGGAACGGGGGTTCGACACCAAAGCCTGAGACGCATCAGCCTGTGGCCAAAAACCTGCAGCATACACATTCTGCTCTTCATAAAACCCCGCCTGTAACACACACACACACACACACTCTGAGTTCTCTATTTTCATTTATTAATATGGTGTGTGTGTGTGCACATGTGTGTGTGGGTTACCTGGCTGTAGGTTTGTGTGTGCGATTGTGTGTGTGGTGTGTGTGTTGTGTCCTGACGCTCGTCCAGTTGGAACAGGTTTTCTCCTTCCTGCAGGTTCTCCTCATCCTTCACCACCACCTGTTCCGGCCCCATCACCTACACACACACACACACACACACACACACACACAATTTATATACATTATACAGTATCTCACAAAAGTGAGTACACCCTCATTTGTGTAAATATTTGATGATATCTTTTCATGCGACGACACTGAAGAAATGACACTTTGCTACAGTGTAAAGTAGTGAGTGTACAGCTTGTGTAACAGTGTAAATTTGCTGTCCCCTCAAAATAACTCACAGCCGTTAATGTCTAAACCGCTGGCAACAAAAGTGAGTACACCCCTAAGTGAAAATGTCCAAATTGGGCCCAAAGTGTCAATATTTTTTGTGGCCACCATTATTTTCCAGCGCTGCCTGAACCCTCTTGGGCATGGAGTTCACCAGAGCTTCACAGGTTCCACTGGAGTCCTCTTCCACTCCTCCATGACCACATCACGGAACTGGTGGATGTTAGAGACCTTGTGCTCCTCCACCTTCTGTTTGAGGATGCCCCACAGATGCTCAATAGGGTTTAGTCCATCACCTTCACCCTCAGCTTCTTTATCAAGGCAGTGGTCGTCTTGGAGGTGTGTTTGGGGTCATTATCATGCTGGAATACTGCCCTGCGGCCCAGTCTCTGAAGGGAGGGGATCATGCTCTGCTTCAGTATGTCACAGTACATGATGACATTCATGGTTCCCTCAATGAACTGTAGCTCCCCAGTGCCGGCAGCACTCAAGCAGCCCCAGACCATGACACTCCCACCACCATGCTCGACTGTAGGCAAGACACACTTGTCTTTGTACTCCTCACCTGGTTGCCGCCACACACGCTTGACACCATCTGAAACAAATAAGTTTATCTTGGTCTCATCAGACCACAGGGCATGGTTCCAGTAATCCATGTCCTTAGTCTGCTTGTCTTCAGCAAACTGTATGCCAGCTTTCTTGTGCATCATCTTTCGAAGAGGCTTCCTTCTGGGACGACAGCCATGCGGACCAATTAGATGCAGTGTGCGGCGTATAGTCTGAGCACTGACAGGCTGACCCCCCACCCCTTCAACCTCTGCAGCAATGCTGGCAGCACTCATACGTCTATTTCCCAAACACAACCTCTGGATATGACGCTGAGCACGTGCACTCAACTTCTTTGGTCGACCATGGCGAGGCCTGTTCTGAGTGGAACCGGTCCTGTTAAACCGCTGTATGGTCTTGGCCACCGTGCTGTAGCTCAGTGTCAGGGTCTTGGCAATCTTCTTATAGTCTAGGCCATCTTCATGTAGAGCAACAATTCTTTTTTTCAGATCCTCAGAGAGTTCTTTGCCATGAGGTGCCATGTTGAACTTCCAGTGACCAGTATGAGGGAGTGTGAGAGCGATGACACCAAATTTAACACACCTGCTCCCCATTCACACCTGAGACCTTGTAACACTAACAAGTCACATGACACCGGGGAGGGAAAATGGCTAATTGGGCCCAATTTGTACATTTTCACTTAGGGGTGTCCTCACTTTTGTTGTCAGCGGTTTAGACATTAATGACTGTGTGTTGAGTTATTTTGAGGGGACGGCACATTTACACTGTTACACAAGCTGTACACTCACTACTTTACATTGTAGCACAGTGTCATTTCTTCAGTGTTGTCACATGAAAAGACATCAAATATTTACACAAATGTGAGGGGTGTACTCACTTTTGTGAGATACTGTACATACACACATTATATACACACACATTTTAGATATATTATATATACACATTATATACACACACATATTACCATTAACCAGTTAGCATTAGCCTCATTATTATTACGTGTCGTTGGCCGTGTTAATGGTGAGCTGCGCGTCAGTCCTGGATCTGAGTACTTGAGTCTGATGGCTTGGGGGAAGAAGGTGTAACCAGGGGCGTAACCAGGGGCGTAACCAGGGGCGTAACCAGGGGGGTAATAAGAGCAGTCTAGTGTTTTAATAAGTTTTGAGATATATTTAAATTCGGATATGTAAGGATGGGGCAGTGGAGGCCTTGTGGCTGAGGAACAATGCTGTACTGTAATTTTACTCTTTCTTTCATTACCATTCATGACATCTGAATAATTTGAACAAATAATCTCTTTGTTTATGATAAGCCCGTGTTGTCTATTTTCCCCGCACGTGAGTGGACATGATATGCTGCATAAGTTAACGTGGCTCCATGAAAGGTTCGTAACGTGCTGATTAATAAAGCTAAAGTTAGACAGGAGAAGAGTTACGGTATAAAGGCTTCATGGAGACACATTAACTTACGAAGAAAATAGGCAACACGGGCTTATATGCAACCTGAGGGGACTCTGACCCATCCCCTGCTCGCGGGAGAACCACTAAATGCGTTTCTCTTGATATGATGTAATAAAAAAAGAGGCGGTGCAACTACTAAAGCGGTCGGACTGGCACATGATGACAGAAGAAAGGTTCCGCTCATGTTCCTCTAAAGATAGAATATAGTCTAAATATCCAAAATTACTCAGAAACTTATCAACCATATTGTGGATTTTTTTAATCATAATAAATATCGAGATCATTTTATCGCCCAGCCCTAGAGTGTGTGTGTGTGTGTGTGTGTGAGAGAGTGATTTACCTGTAACCTTAGTGGTTGTCTCTGTTTGCGGCTATGGCCCGCCCCTCTGTCTCTCTCTCCATCTCTCCCTCTGTCCTCCAGCTCCTCCCCCTCACTGAACCTGTCCATCCCCAAAGGCAGCTCCTCGGCCACGCCCACAAACCCTGCCCCACTGCCACGGAGGCCATTCCTGCCCAGTGGGGCAGGGTTGTTGATGGGGGCGTGGCCTGAATCCGCCCGGTTCTGGCTCTGGTTCTGCGCAGTGGATCTCTCAGCATTCTGGCTCAGCATGTAACTCTGGATCTCCTGAGGACAGCTCACAGGTTTCAGAGAGGCCCCACCCCCTGAAGCACCAAGCCCCTCCCCTCTGCACATCAGGTCACTGAGGGGGGGAATCATCCTGCCAACTCCGCCTGCTTCCAGAGAGGCCGCCTCCCCTTGCCCCGCCCCTATACCAAAGAGCAGGAGAGGGAATTAACATGAGTGATGAGTCTGTCTGTGTATTGCCTGTCTGTCTCTCTGTTACATGCTTGTTTGTGTGTGTTACCTGTGTGTGTGTGTGTGTGTTATCTGTCTGTCTATGTGTTACAGACAGTGTTGGGCAAGTTATTAAAAAAAAACTAATCCACTACAGATTACCAATTAAAAGTTATAATCTGATGACATTACTGATTACTGCACATAAAAATGACTCAGATTACTAATTACTTTACTTTCACGTTACTTTCACTCTACAGAAATAATAAATATAAAAATAAAACCTTCCTCGGGTGTGTCGCTGTGTGCAGGACGAGCCATAAAATATTCTAATGAGGCTAGTTTGGTGTCGCTAGACGACTAGCCGAGGGGAGACACAGCTAAGCGATCACTGCACATGTTTAGCTGCTACAGAGTCATGTAGAGTTCATTATCTTTCCTTCTGCTCACGTCATATTCACGTGAACTGGAACCCATATAGACGTTTACACGCCTTGTTCTCCTGCTCAGCTTCAGAGGATGATTCTGCTCAGTTTCAACTCCTTTAGTAGTTTAAATAAATAAAACCCGGCGTGTATCCATTTCCCCCTCACACTGAGCTAGCGTTCGGCAGAACTGAGAGACTGTCAGCCAATAAGACGTGAGTATTTCCTGTATAACATTACAACATTTCAGCAGTTTGTGCTGCAGTAGCTCGTCTGTGGGATCGGATCAGATGGGCGAGACTTCGCTCCCCACGCACATCAATGAGCCTTGGGCGCCTATGACCCTGTCCCCGGTTCAGCGGTTCTCCTTCCTTGGACCACATTTCGGACGATTTGTGGGGTTCTCCTAAAGGGAATCTCCTATGAGTCATAAAGGGTTAACCGCGCTTTAGTACTCAGTACTGCTTTGTAAAGGTGCGTTGAGTCAGTAACGGTTCAGTATTGTAAGTGAAACATGCACGTATTCTGTATTCAACAGTGACGAACAGACAATCGCGGAACATGAACAGTGATCTCCGACTCTGTGACTCTTGTGCCCGGTATTGTATTATAATCAGACCCTGGATCTCTCTCTCTCATATATATATATATATATATACACACATACACACATACATACATACCCTCACCTGTGGGTGGACGCACAGAGCACGTGCGAGAGGGAGTGCAACACCGACCAGGTGAAGTGCAGTTCACTCTTTCATTAATGAGACATGAATAAATTTACATTTACAGTATCTCACAAAAGTGAGTACACCCCTCACATTTGTGTAAATATTTGATGTCTTTTCATGTGACGACACTGAAGAAATGACACTGTGCTACAATGTAAAGTAGTGAGTGTACAGCTTGTGTAACAGTGTAAATGTGCCGTCCCCTCAAAATAACTCAACACACAGACATTAATGTCTAAACCGCTGGCAACAAAAGTGAGTACACCCCTAAGTGAAAATGTACAAATTGGGCCCAATTAGCCATTTTCCCTCCCCGGTGTCATGTGACTTGTTAGTGTTACAAGGTCTCAGGTGTGAATGGGGAGCAGGTGTGTTAAATTTGGTGTCATCGCTCTCACACTCCCTCATACTGGTCACTGGAAGTTCAACATGGCACCTCATGGCAAAGAACTCTCTGAGGATCTGAAAAAAGAGTTGTTGCTCTACATAAAGATGGCCTAGGCTATAAGAAGATTGCCAATACCCTGACACTGAGCTGCAGCGCGGTGGCCAAGACCATACAGCGGTTTAACAGGACCGGTTCCACTCAGAACAGGCCTCGCCGTCGTCCACCAACGAAGTTGAGTGCACGTGCTCAGCGTCATATCCAGAGGTTGTCTTTGGGAAACAGACGTATGAGTGCTGCCAGCATTGCTGCAGAGGTTGAAGGGGTGGGGGGTCAGCCTGTCAGTGCTCAGACCATACGCCGCACACTGCATCAAATTGGTCTGCATGGCTGTCGTCCCAGAAGGAAGCCTCTTCGAAAGATGATGCACAAGAAAGACCACAAACAGTTTGCTGAAGACAAGCAAGTTTAGACATTAATGTCTGTGTGTTGAGTTATTTTGAGGGGACAGCAAATTTACACTGTTACACAAGCTGTACACTCACTACTTTACATTGTAGCACAGTGTCATTTCTTCAGTGTCGTCGCATGAAAAGATATAATCAAATATTTACAGAAATGTGAGGGGTGTACTCACTTTTGTGACACACGTTATAGTGTGTGGATATAGATATAACCCTGTTTAAATGATTTCAGTATGTATCAGTACTTTCTGTACATTTTCAGCACATTTTATCGATACGGTGATAAAACTGATAACGTGATATGAAATTTGATCTCTATTCGGGTCTAAAGAAAAAATCTTCAGGTTAAAACGTGATTTATTTTAAAATGCTTTTTACATCATGTTTTCTGAATAATAATTTTTTACTGCAGTTAAAATGTAAATGCTATTTTAAATGATATCAGTAACTAATCAAATTTTATACATTTAAAATCTAACGCGTTACGCTACTGCGTTATCAGAAAAACTCATTAATTACAGTAACGCGTTACACACACCTCTGATTACCCGTCTGTCTGTCTGTGCGCTACCCGTCTGTCTGTCTGTGCGCTACCCGTCTGTCTGTCTGTGCGCTACCCGTCTGTCTGTCTGTGTGCTACCCGTCTGTCTGTCTGCTACCCATCTGTCTGTCTGTCTGTGCTACCCGTCTGTCTGTGTGCTACCTGTCTGTCTGTGTGCTACACATCTGTCTGTCTGTGTGCTACCCGTCTGTGTGCTACCCGTCTGTCTGTCTGTGTGCTACCCGTCTGTCTGTCTGGCTGTCTGTGTGCTACCCGTCTGTCTGTCTGTCTGTCTGTGTGCTACCCGTCTGTCTGTCTGTGTGCTACCCGTCTGTCTGTCTGTCTGTGTGCTACCCGTCTGTCTGTCTGTCTGTGTGTGTGCTACCCGTCTGTCTGTCTGTCTGCTACCCGTCTGTCTGCCTGTCTGTGTGCTACCCGTCTGTCTGCCTGTCTGTGTGCTACCCGTCTGTCTGCCTGTCTGTGTGCTACCCGTCTGTCTGCCTGTCTGTGTGCTACCCGTCTGTCTGCCTGTCTGTGTGCTACCCGTCTGTCTGCCTGTCTGTGTGCTACCCGTCTGTCTGTCTGTCTGTGTGCTACCCGTCTGTCTGTCTGTCTGTGTGCTACCCGTCTGTCTGTGTGCTACCCGTCTGTCTGTCTGTCTGTGTGCTACCCGTCTGTCTGTCTGTCTGTGTGCTACCCGTCTGTCTGTCTGTCTGTGTGCTACCCGTCTGTCTGTCTGTCTGTGTGCTACCCGTCTGTCTGTGTGCTACCCGTCTGTCTGTCTGTCTGTGTGCTACCCGTCTGTCTGTCTGTCTGTGTGCTACCCGTCTGTCTGTCTGTCTGTGTGCTACCCGTCTGTCTGTCTGTCTGTGTGCTACCCGTCTGTCTGTCTGTCTGTGTGCTACCCGTCTGTCTGTCTGTCTGTGTGCTACCCGTCTGTCTGTCTGTCTGTGTGCTACCCGTCTGTCTGTCTGTCTGTGTGCTACCCGTCTGTCTGTCTGTCTGTGTGCTACCCGTCTGTCTGTCTGTCTGTGTGCTACCCGTCTGTCTGTCTGTGTGCTACCCGTCTGTCTGTCTGTCTGTGTGCTACCCGTCTGTCTGTCTGTCTGTGTGCTACCCGTCTGTCTGTCTGTCTGTGTGCTACCCGTCTGTCTGTCTGTCTGTCTGTGTGCTACCCGTCTGTCTGTCTGTCTGTGTGCTACCCGTCTGTCTGTCTGTCTGTCTGTGTGTGCTACCCGTCTGTCTGTCTGTGTGCTACCCGTCTGTCTGTCTGTCTGTGTGCTACCCGTCTGTCTGTCTGTCTGTGTGCTACCCGTCTGTCTGTCTGTCTGTGTGTGCTACCCGTCTGTCTGTCTGTCTGTGTGCTACCCGTCTGTCTGTGTGTGTGTGCTACCCGTCTGTCTGTCTGTGTGCTACCCGTCTGTCTGTCTGTCTGTGTGCTACCCGTCTGTCTGTCTGTCTGTGTGCTACCCGTCTGTCTGTCTGTCTGTGTGCTACCCGTCTGTCTGTCTGTGTGCTACCCGTCTGTCTGTCTGTGTGCTACCTGTCTGCAGTCCCGCTTGATGTTGTGAGATGAAGTGTGCACTCGGCTGCTCTGTGCTTTCTGATGTGACTTCACCACACTCCTCCATGGAGTATCCAAACCCAGGCATGGCTCCTCCCACAGCCCCGCCCTCCTCGGTGCCCCGGCTCTTGGCAGCGGCAGCGGCGGCGGCGGCAGCAGCAGCGGCCCGTTTGTGGTTGGCGGAGGCGGAGATGATCTGTGTGCACTCGTCTATGACGCTCTTGATCTGCAGGATGCTGGCGGCGGTAAGCATGCGCAGGGCCTGCGAGCGCAGCAGCACCATGGAGCCGCTGTACAGGAAGTCCACCAGCTGCAGCACGGCGTCGGCCGGAACCAGGGGCGGAACACTGATCTCCGAGTGGCCCAGCAGCAGCTTGTCCTGGAAGAACGGGCTTCCGGCCGCCAGCACGCAGGCGTGAGCGCGTAGGGACGCGTCCTGGATCCGCACTGTCACGTCACAGAATACACCGTCACGCCGCTGAGACCGCAGAGACTCTAACACACACTCACTCGCATTCTGCAGACGGATGTAGTGCACCGAGTCGGAGCCGCACGCCGCCATGACCACGCCTGACACACACACACACACACACACACACACACACACACACACACACACTCATTAAGGGATTAGGATGATCATTATGATTAAAGACAAATGAAACACGCAGCTCAGCTTCACTGTGTTTCAGGACAGTTTTATAAACTAAGAGAAAGTCCTGATGTCCTAATGACATTTTTATTTAACTACAAATTGATTTATATTCTGAAAAACATACAGTACCACAAGACATTTCTACAATAAACTGATATTCTCAGGTCTGGTGATTGAGTCTAAACCCTTCCACTTTCCCCCTGATGAAGTCCTGTGTTGAGGTGGAAGTGTGTTTTGGATCGCTGTCTTGCTGCATGATGAAGTTCCTCCTGATTCATTCGGATGCATTTCTCTGTAAATCTGCGGTCAGAGTGTTCCTGTAAACTTCTGAATTCACTCTGCTGCTCCATCATGAGTTCATCATCAATAAAGATCAGTGAGAATGTTCTAGAAGCAGACATGCAAGCCCAAGCCATGACACTACCTCCACCATGTTTCACAGATCAGCTTGTATGTTCTGGATCATGAGCAGATCCTTTCTTTCTCCACACTTTGGCCTTTCCATCACTTTGGTAGAGGTTCATCTTGGTTTCAGAACTTTTAAGAGGTGTGGGAAGCGGGGACATGTGAAGACAGGATCGATGCCTTCCCCTGAATTTCAGCTCTGAATTACAGGATTTTATGAACATTAGAAAACTGAATCTGAAGATTTTGCATGTTTGCCACACACCTCTGGGTTTGGGGGTTTAATTCCCATCTCCACCAGCTCACCTTCTTCCTATAGTGCATCCTGGTACCATCTCTTCCCCAGGTAAGCAACGCGCGCACACACACACACACACACACACACACACACACACACACACACACACACACACCCGTCCACATGATGGAAAAGAAAACCTGATTCATCAGACCAGGACACCTTCTTCCATCGCTCCATGGTCCAGTTCTGATGTTCACGTGCCCACTGTAGGAGATTTTGGAGGTGTACAGGGGGTCAGCATGGACACTCTGACCGCTCTGCAGCTCCATACGCAGCAAACTGTGATGCTCGGTGTGTTCCGACTCCTTTCTATCAGAACCAGCATGATTACTTTGTACTTTGAGTAGATCTTCTGTGGGATCGGAGCAGACGGAATAGCCTTCTCTCCTCACACACATCAATGAGCCTTGTACACCCAGGACCCTGTCACCGGTTCACCTTCCTTGGAGCATTTTTGGTAGGTACTAACCCCTGCACACCAGCAACACCCCACAACACCTGCTGTTCTGGGGAAGCTCTGATCCAGACGTCTAGACATCACAATCTGGCCCGTGTCAAAGTCACTCAGATCCGTACACTTGCCCATTTCTCCTGCTTCCAACACGTCGACTTCCAGAACTGACTGTTCACCTGCCTAACAAATAAACCCCACCCCTTTACAGGTGCCACGGTAATGAGACCATCAGCGTTATTCCCTTCACCTGTCAGTGGTGTTAATGTTCCGGCTGATCGGTGTGTACACTTCTGTACATCATCCATACTGACTTTTATCCTGAATATTAAAATATCTCTGATCTGAAATAAAACTAACCCGAGACTTAAGGACTAAATCCTAATTAAATTTATACAACTGTATGATTTTTAACTGAATATATTTAAATATTATGAAATCAATACAAAAAAATTTCATATCTTACTTTTTGTGCACACACACGAAATATTATAAACACTAAATACAAACAAAAACAACACAAATGAAATTTTATAAAAATGAAGACATTTATATTAAAGAATTTAATAAAAAAACACAGAGCATGCAACATGTTCTTAACACACAGACGAACAGATGGAGAGAGAGAGACAGAGAGAGAGAGACAGAGAGAGAGACAGAGAGAGAGAGAGAGACAGTGAGAAAGAGAGAGAGAGAGACAGAGAGAGAGAGACAGAGAGAGAAAGAGACAGTGAGAGAGAGACAGAGAGAGAGAGAGAGAGAAATCTTCTGACCTCTCACACAGAGGAAGCTGGAGATGTTCAGTGATGTTCCTGTTCTCAGTGTTAATGTTCCCGCAACGGCCTGTCAGCTTCTATATACATATACACACACACACACACACACACACACACCTAAACACACACACACACACACACACACCTAACACACACACTGACACACACACCTAACACACCTAACACACACACACCTAACACACACTGACACACACACACCTAACACACACTGACACACACACACACACCTAACACACACAACACACACACACACACACACACACACACACACACACACACACACACACACACACCTAACACACACTGACACACACACACCTAACACACACTGACACACACACACCTAACACACACACTGACACTGCGTTGATCCTTATTACTCACGCGCATGATAAAGCGTGCGGGTTTATTAATGCGGGATTAAGCGCGAGACCCGCACATAAACGCGCTTTATTCTCCTTATTACAGTCTTTATTTAGCGCTGACACAGCTGCAGCGGAAACTACGGCAACCAGAGAGAGACAAAACACTCACAGTAAAAAAAAAAAAAAAGGAAAAAACCGAGAGGCAAAATAAAAGTCCTCAAACCCCGCGACCGTTTTCAACACGCGCACACACCTGATAAACATAACTATGCGATTTTAAAGTGCACACACACACACACATTATATATATATATATATATATATATATATATATATATATATATATATATATATATATATATATATATATATATATGCAATGTACTTAATATACAATGTGTGCATGTCAACAATTCAGTATCCTGTATTGTTTTATTACCTCAGTAATTCAGTACCTCACGGTGATTCAGTAACTTATTGATTCAGTACCTCACGGTGATTCAGTAACTTATTGATTCAGTACCTCACAGTGATTCAGTAATGTAGTGATTCAGTACCTAGGTGATTCAGTAATGTAGTGATTCAGTACCTAGGTGATTCAGTAGCACACAGTGATTTAATGATTTTTGCGCGTGTGCCTGATCAATTTTAGGGCGGAGCTGATCATTTCTCTTAGTGGTCCTGAAGAAGTAAGAGCCAGTCAGAGAACACTACACTTATGACATCATCCCACAAGGATATAGCTCCACCCACATTTTTTGGCATGTCCTTTTATGGTTGTGTTTAAAATCACACAATAAGCTCCACCCAAAAGCAGTGTTGTAGACACCAAGAGTATTCAGAGTTCAAAAAGTCACATCAGTGCTTACGTGAGGAAAGTTCCTGGTATTCAGAGTCGCGCTGCTTAAGTGGATTTTTCTGAACTCCAGGTTCAGATGATTAAAAACACCTGTGTGTAGTTCACACCTCAGAGTTTGTCAGATTGTTCTTGAGTAGAAGTGTCTGAGATGGAGTTTTACAACAGCATGTTTAAACCTTCAAACCCAGACTGTCAGGAACAGAAAGAAGGAAACTTGGAAAATATAGTTTACATTAACAAGATTTACAAATTAATGTTCAAATAAACATCGAACAGTAGCTACAGTTAACTAATACATATACTGAAAATACACTTTAAGGCCAAAAGTATGTGGACACCTGGCAATCACACCCATATGATCTTGTTGGACATCCTGTTCCAAAGCCCTGGGCAGTGATATAGTCACCCTCCTCTTTGTGGCTACAATGAGCTCCATTCTTCTGAGAATGCTTTCCACTAGATTTTGGGGCATGGCTATGGGGATTTGTGTTCATTCAGCTACAAAAGCGTTAGTGAGGTTGAGGTCTGGTACTGATGCTGATGTAAGGAGACTCCAGTTCCAGTTCATCCCAAAGGTGTTCAGTGGGGTTGAGGCCAGGGCTCTGTGCAGGACACTCGAGATCTTCCACTCAAAATCAACCCTTTGCATCTGTGTCTGCTATAGCATTAACATTTCCCTTCAGTGAAACAGCACCAGAACATTCTCCCTCCTCCACTCCAGTGATCCCTGACTTGTGCTGCTGCCCAGCTATGAAATCTATTTCATAAAGCTCCTGAAGCACAGTTCTTATGCTGATGTTGCTTCCAAATGGAGTTCGGAGCTCTGTAGTGAGTGGAGAAACAGAGCAGGGGTGATTTTCATGTTCTACACACTTCAGCATGTTTGTGTGGTCTACTGCTTCTAGACTCTTCCATTTCACACTAACAGTAGATGACCAGGGCAGATCTGACTGGTGGTAAAGGGCCATCCTGTGACAGAGTCAGGTTTAAAATCACCCATTCTACTGCCAACATACGTCTATGGAGACTGCATGGCTACAAGCTGGATTTAATTCACCTGTGAGCAATGCGTGTGGCTTAAACACCTGGACACATACCTATGGCCATGTAGTGGACATTAGAACTGAGCATGAGGAAAGAACCGATGATAGTCACATGGTAATATAACTATATCAGTTCCACTCAGCCTGTAAAACACACTGCACCCTGAACACCTGAGAACACACACACACACACACACACACACACACACACACACACACACCTCATATAAACTCAAACCACCTGTGTGTGTTTAATTTTAGTTTTTATTCTGGTCAATGACTGAATATAAAAAACTATTTTATTCTTTGAAACACACACACACACACACACACACACACACACACACACACACACACGACTAGTGTATTTGTTTAATTCTCACACTGTCTGATTATGAGTTAAATATGTCCAAAAAACACACAGGAAAAAAAGACACAGGATATAAAAGCATAAGCATCAACACACACACACACACACACACACACACACACACACACACACACACACACACACACAATTCAACCAATGAAAATGCATTGCGTAACAGTTTAACCAATCAGAGGAGAAATGAAATCAGATGAAAGCTCATTATGTAGTGGTCCTTAAAACACGCTGATTTTGTCAAAGCCAATCAAGAGCTCCACATCAATATAACGACAGATCACCTGACTGATTCATTACAGAGGTGACCGTCAGGGGAGAACCTGTTCTGGACTGAACCAATCAGACAGCGTGTTATAGACAGGTCCCAGGAGAAGAGATCATTATACACAGAACCAATCAGTTTGCTGAGAGGAGAGTATGCTAGGCGTGTGTCTCAGTGGGCGGGGCAATCATGTACACACTGGAACTGCTGGGTTTCTGGTTCCCACGGCAACGGGGATTAGACTGAGCCTGACACAATTTCTGCATCAGAAATCGCTTATCTCTCCCTTCCTATAGAGAGAGAGAGAGAGAGAGAGAGAGAGAGAGAGAGAGAGAGAGAGAGAGAGAGAGAGAGAGAGAGAGAGAGGAGAGACAGAGAGAAAGAGAGAGAGAGAAAGAGAGAGAGAGGAGGGACAAAGAGAGATAGAGAGTGAGGGAGAGTGAGGGGAGAGAGAGAGATAGAGAGTGAGGGAGAGAGAGATAGAGACAGAGTGAGTGAGAGAGGAGAGAGAGAGAGTGAGGGAGAGAGAGAGTGAGGGAGAGAGGAGAGATAGAGAGTGAGGGAGAGAGGAGAGATAGAGAGTGAGGAGAGAGAGATAGAGATAGAGAGTGAGGGAGAGAGAGATAGAGACAGAGAGTGAGGGAGAGAGGAGAGAGAGAGAGTGAGGGAGAGAGAGAGTGAGGGAGAGAGGAGAGATAGAGAGTGAGGAGAGAGAGATAGAGATAGAGAGTGAGGGAGAGAGAGATAGAGACAGAGAGTGAGGGAGAGAGGAGAGATAGAGAGTGAGGGAGAGAGGAGAGATAGAGAGTGAGGGAGAGAGGAGAGATAGAGAGTGAGGAGAGAGAGATAGAGATAGAGAGTGAGGAGAGAGAGATAGAGAGTGAGGAGAGAGAGATAGAGATAGAGAGTGAGGAGAGATAGAGAGTGAGGAGAGAGAGATAGAGATAGAGAGTGAGGAGAGATAGAGAGTGAGGAGAGAGAGATAGAGAGTGAGGAGAGAGAGATAGAGATAGAGAGTGAGGAGAGAGAGATAGAGATAGAGAGTGAGGAGAGATAGAGAGTGAGGAGAGAGAGATAGAGATAGAGAGTGAGGGAGAGAGGAGAGATAGAGAGATAGTGAGGGAGAGAGAGATAGAGACAGAGAGTGAGGGAGAGAGGAGAGATAGAGAGTGAGGGAGAGAGGAGAGATAGAGAGTGAGGGAGAGAGGAGAGATAGAGAGTGAGGAGAGAGAGATAGAGATAGAGAGTGAGGGAGAGAGGAGAGAGAGAGTGAGGGAGAGAGGAGAGATAGAGAGTGAGGGAGAGAGGAGAGACAGAGAGTGAGGGAGAGAGGAGAGATAGAGAGATAGTGAGGGAGAGAGAGATAGAGACAGAGAGTGAGGGAGAGAGGAGAGATAGAGAGTGAGGGAGAGAGGAGAGATAGAGAGTGAGGGAGAGAGGAGAGATAGAGAGTGAGGAGAGAGAGATAGAGATAGAGAGTGAGGGAGAGAGAGATAGAGACAGAGAGTGAGGGAGAGAGGAGAGATAGAGAGATAGTGAGGGAGAGAGAGATAGAGATAGAGAGTGAGGGAGAGAGGGATAGAGAGAGAGTGAGGGAGAGAGGAGAGAGAGAGTGAGGGAGAGAGGAGAGATAGAGAGTGAGGGAGAGAGAGATAGAGATAGAGAGTGAGGGAGAGAGGAGAGATAGAGAGCGAGGGAGAGAGGAGAGATAGAGAGTGAGGGAGAGAGGAGAGAGAGAGTGAGGGAGAGAGGAGAGATAGAGAGTGAGGGAGAGAGAGATAGAGAGTGAGGGAGAGAGAGATAGAGATAGAGAGTGAGGGAGAGAGAGATAGAGATAGAGAGTGAGGGAGAGAGAAGAGATAGAGAGTGAGGGAGAGAGAAGAGATAGAGAGTGAGGGAGAGAGAAGAGATAGAGATAGAGAGTGAGGGAGAGAGGAGAGATAGAGATAGAGAGTGAGGGAGAGAGGAGAGAGAGAGTGAGGGAGAGAGAGATAGAGAGTGAGGGAGAGAGAGATAGAGAGTGAGGGAGAGAGAGATAGAGAGTGAGGGAGAGAGAGATAGAGACAGAGAGTGAGGGAGAGAGAGATAGAGACAGAGAGTGAGGGAGAGAGAGATAGAGAGTGAGGGAGAGAGAGAGATAGAGAGTGAGGGAGAGAGAGATAGAGAGTGAGGGAGAGAGAGAGAGAGAGTGAGGGAGAGAGAGAGAGAGAGAGTGAGGGAGAGAGAGAGAGAGTGAGGGAGAGAGAGAGAGATAGAGAGTGAGGAGAGAGAGATAGAGATAGAGAGTGAGGAGAGAGAGATAGAGATAGAGAGTGAGGAGAGAGAGAGAGTGAGGAGAGAGAGATAGAGAGAGAGTGAGGAGAGAGAGATAGAGATAGAGAGTGAGGAGAGATAGAGAGTGAGGAGAGAGAGAGAGTGAGGAGAGAGAGATAGAGATAGAGATTGAGGAGAGAGAGATAAGAGATAGAGAGTGAGGAGAGATAGAGAGTGAGGAGAGAGAGAGAGTGAGGGAGAGAGAGATAGAGAGTGAGGAGAGAGAGATAGAGAGTGAGGAGAGAGAGATAGAGAGTGAGGAGAGAGAGATAGAGATAGAGAGTGAGGAGAGATAGAGAGTGAGGAGAGAGAGATAGAGATAGAGAGTGAGGAGAGAGAGATAGAGATAGAGAGTGAGGAGAGATAGAGAGTGAGGAGAGAGAGATAGAGAGTGAGGAGAGAGAGATAGAGATAGAGAGTGAGGAGAGATAGAGAGTGAGGAGAGATAGAGAGTGAGGAGAGAGAGATAGAGAGTGAGGAGAGAGAGATAGAGATAGAGAGTGAGGAGAGAGAGATAGAGATAGAGAGTGAGGAGAGATAGAGAGTGAGGAGAGAGAGATAGAGATAGAGAGTGAGGAGAGAGAGATAGAGATAGAGAGTGAGGGAGAGAGAGACAAAGACAGAGAAATGAAGTGTACTTGATGTCATCAGTGACGCAACATAATTATGACAATAAAGGACTGATATCGGCACATGCCTATTGGTGTGTGTGTGTCTCACCATGGTCAGTTGATCTCTCAGCTGATTGATGATACGTTTATGAGCCCCAGCTAATGCAATCACATAGAACATTGCCAAACTGCAACACACACACACACACACACACACACACACAGAATTAATGCTAATCTACTTTAAACATTTCTGAGTGAAAGTGTGTGTGTGTGTGTGTGTATATATATATAAATATATATATAATGTGTGTTTGTGTGTATGTATGTGTGTATGTATATGGTCACCAGGTGATGACGAAGAAGGACACGGCGCAGGCCTCTGAAGCGAGTGCAGTAAGGACAGACTGCAGGCCTGAGGGCAGCTGAGACACTGAGCGAGGTACAGCCTCCCACGATGTGGTGTAGTTTATAAACGCTCCACACGCCCCCGAGCTACGGATCCTGAGTCATATAACCAAACACGGAGTCATATAACTAAACACGGAGTCATATAACCAAACACGGAGTCATATAACCGAACACGGAGTCATATAACCGAACACAGAGTCATATAACCGAACACCGAGCCATACAACCAAACACCGAGCCATATAACCATCACTGAGCCATATAACCATCACCGAGTCATATAACTCATTTACGAGTCATTTAGCACCACGTCCGACACATCATCAGTAGGCTAAAACTAACCTGTCTCACGACGGTCTAAACACAGCTCACGTTTCCTGTTAGTGGGTGAACAATCCAACACTTGGTGAATTCTGCTTCACAATGATCAGAAGAGCAGACATCGAAGGATCAAAAAGTGACGCTGCTATGAACGCTTGGCCACCACAAACCGGTTATCCCTGTGGTAACTTTTCTGACACCTCCTGCTTAAAACCCAAAAGGCCAGAAGGATGGTGAGGCCCTGCCTTCACAGTCTGTAGTCATTCTGAAAACAAGATCAAGTGAGCTTTTGCCCTTCTGCTATACCGGAGGGTTCTGTCCTCCCTATCGCTTTGATAGTTGTACAGCCCCAGTCAAACTCCCAATCTGCCACTGTCCCCGGACCGGGTCGCTGCCAACTGTAGGCCCCAGAGTCGCCGGTGAAGGCTTGGAAACCAGAAGCGAGAGCCCACCAGGACTCGCCTCACCGGGTTAGATAAATAAAAATAAGATCAAAACCCAGATGAGGATGGGTTCCCTTCTGAGTCGGGTTCCTCTCAAGGTTTCTTCCTCTTAAAACATCTTAGGGAGTTTTTCCTTGCCACCGTCGCCACTCAGTGGCTTGCTCAGTTGGGATAAATTCGCACCTTTAATATCTGTATACCATGTTGATATTTCTGTAAAGCTGCTTTGAGACAATGTCTATTGTAAAAAGCGCTATACAAATAAAATTGAATTGAATTGAAAACAATAAGAGATAAATAGATGTATCTTTTTTAAAAGGCTGGATGTGTTGCCTCTGATTTGTTAAATTGTAGGCCCATATCCAACCACCCTTTTTTGGCAAAGGTTCAGGAGTGTGCTGTTGCAGCACAATTACTCGCATACTTATCTCAAACTCATCGGGGTTTAGAACTGGGCATAGCGCTGAGACAGCCTTGGTGAGGGTCATGAATGACCTCCTTATTGCAGCTGACACAGGTGCATGCAGTAATTCGAGCTTGTTAGACTTAAGTGCTGCATTTGACACTATATTCCACACCATCTTACTGCATAGGCTACACAGCTGGCTTGGTGTCTCTGGGACAGTGCTGGACTGGTTCAGGTCTTATCTCACAGATGGCTCTCAGTTAGTGACCTTGGGTATTAATAAATCTGACACTGTTCCAGTGCATGAGGGTGTTCCATAGGGGTCAGTCTCGGGTAGATTATTGGGATGTATGGGCTTGGTTATCACTGATATGCTGATTATACTCAAATCTACATCAGCACTGATATTACCGGCACTTTAACTGTACTGACAGAGTGTCTGCAAGAAATTACTACCTGGATGCAGCATAATGTTCTGAAGCTGAACTGTTCCATAACTGAGCTCATGCTCATTGGTACACTGGCTGCTACACGTAAAGATGACCTAAATCTCAAACTGATGTTGACAACAGCCTCATGCTTCCCTCCTCTCAAGTGCAGAATCTGGGTGTCGTCTGTGATACTCAGATGACATTTGGTGCACACATTGAACATGTTTCTAAAACAGCCTTTTACCACCTTAGAAATATTGTCTAATATGGCCCTTCCTCTCTCTGGCAGAAAGGCTTATAAACACCATTATCACCTCAAGAGTCGTATAAGCAAGCAACACCGAGTCGTATGAGCAAGCAACACCGAGTCGTATGAGCAAGCAACACCGAGTCGTATGAGCAAACACTACTGATTTATCCTTCTGATGTACTGCAATTCCTTAAAAAAGATGACAGTAATTTATATAAATGAGCAAAAAGATGATTCACTACAATCCTATTATATAACATGGACTTCATTATGAAAAAATAGAATTTATTATGACTCTACATACAGAAGATACAGCGGGATTTGCTATATTATGGTGGTTCATGTGTGTGTGTGTCTCTCACAGTGCAATGCTGACTGTAACAGGAAGTGTAGCAAGTGCTAATCCGATCAGCAGCACCGCCAGGAAGAAGAAGTTGGAGCTGCTGGCACGGAATGGACGAGACGCAGGACGACAATTATTCACCAGAGTCACCTGCACCACAACACACTCGTTAACACACTCATTAAAATTAGGGCTGGGTATTGCGACCAATTTGCCGATTCGATACTTATTTATATGGTATCGATTTGTTATTGATGTTTCATTTAAAATGTTGGAATCCATGCTTTAATATAAATGCTGGTAACTGAAACCCTGCTAGTTATCTGTATTACTGAAATACACATTTACTTTAACAATACGACACACATAAGTAACGAACATTGTAACAAGAAATCATAAATATGTGCAAACAATACACACAAGGTAAACACAAACTGCACATTACTGTAAAATAAAATAAAATAAAAACATTGTAAATGTTTAACAGTGAAATTCATTACCAACTTGAAATATGTTTAAAAAATAAAACCGGTTTCAAAATTCAAAACTTGAAAGAGATCGATTCGTGGATTTCCTGAATCTATATCGTTTCATTAAATTGCTAGATTAAAAATCAGAGAATTGATATTTTTAACCAGCCTTAATCAACACACTCATTAAAACGCTAACAAAATCAAAAACAGTCTTCACACCTGTATTTATTCAAATCAGTCTGAATAAAGGCATGGCCTGTCACTCTTTCACAGTGTTTCTGACCTTCTTGATGTAGAAGACAAGGAAGTACTTGATGGTGTTGATGGCAGGCATTAGGGGGCAGTAGAACGTGCCGATCCAGCAGATGGTCTGCCCATAGACAATCTCCAGAACATTCTGAGGGATGGAGAACTCCTGCTGACCCAACCACTTCACCAACCCCCAGTCACAGTAATTCACCAGGATCCTTTACAAAACACACACATCCATACTGCACTTCAATATGTAATCAACTCAAGTGATGGAAGATCAACATTGATTCAAATTGAATCTTCATACAGAACAGATACAGATTCAGTGTGACAGGAGTCGACTCGGATTCATATAACCAAACACTGATCCATTCCTGTGGCTTGTTATAATTCATTATGGTTCATCATTCGGTTCACTCAATGCTCCATCAAAAAAAATAAATCTTTATTACTGTTCTTCAGAAGCATTATGAACAGTTAATACACTGAAGAGTCAACTCAATGAGTCACATAACCTTCATACAGTCTGGCCGACTTGAGTAGGTATGATTCATCAGTATGATTCACCAAACTCTGCTCAAACAGAGAGGAGTTGACTCAATGATTCATAAGACCAAATGACATCGATTCACTACATTAATCCATGACCATTTCTCATATCACAAGGATTTAATATGATTCTTCATACTGAAGAGTAACAGACGCACAGTTAGTCTGTCTCAGTGATTCAAATATCAAACATACAGACTGTAAATCCATCACTGTTATTTGTTATGATTCCTCATGCAGTTGATTCAGTGATTCTTTAAACTAAAAAGAGATCAAGCCACACTAATTAGGAGTCGATTCAGTGATTCCTATATATAACCTTATAACTCAGTACAACTCTTCATACAGTAGAGGAAGTGATTCACCACGTTCTGCTCAAATTCTGTCGACTCACTTCCTGGGAAACTCGAAGAAGACGGTGACCGCCCCAATGATGAGGAAATCAAAGATCATCAGCTTGTACATCTCCTGCCCTACATGGGTCTCCCAGCACTGACAGACACACACACACACAGACACACACACGTGTGAAATGGAGTTTAATATCAAATCACAAGAGATCTGTCAAAATACTGGTGCAAAGAAAGTAGAAAATCTGTGTGTGTGTGGGTGTGTGTGCTCACAGGGTAAAGCGTGTGGTTGTATCCACAGTCACACACTTGGTCCCTAGAGCAGGAGGTGATCTGAGACCACAGAGAGAACAGCAGGACTCCGATACTGGCCAAACGCATAAACACACACCTGCAGAGCAAACACACACCTAAACATGAACTTCCACTGACAACCGGGGGGGCATGGATATCGGGTAGGGGGAAGTGCAAGAGAAATACGCATGCACACATACACACGCACACGCACACACACACACACACA
>NC_030441.2:20457121-20482121 GCF_001660625.3 Ictalurus punctatus | reverse complement strand
GCAGGGACTGGTAACTGGGCAGCTGGTCCAGCAGGGGGTTACTGACCACTGCCTGCCTGCTGGAGTAAAGCACTGACACACACACACACTTTTTATTATACTAGGTCATTTATTTATTGAGGAAAATGATCCAATATTAGAGCAGCACAATTAATTGAATATTGATCTTGATTAGGATTCTGACTGCCCAGGACCACATGAACATGATCGACTGCAATACTGAAGTATAAAATTCATCCTCCGCTCATAGAAAACTCAGCTGCATATCAAATCAAGCACTTCCTAAATTTACAACCAGTCACCGTAGAGCGGCGCAGGGATGACATCATTGTGTACGCCAAAACCTGGAAAGCAGTTAGCATTTTAGCGCTCGTGCTGCCAGCGCAAGGGGAAATCATGACACGAACATGTTGCTAAATGTGACTACAGAGGCTGTCGGGGTGTTCATTTTTGAAAATGATCTTGATGCACAAAACCTGTTAGTATTGTAAACTTTTGTTGATCACAGAGATTATTTTTTGCAATAATCAAAGGCCTATGTGAAAATCCTATTGGGTTTTTGTGGAGGGAACCGGTGTGATGATAACTTGGATTGGTGGAGTCCAAACTCTTTCCAGATGGTTTTGTGATCTTTTCCACCATGATGAGCCTCAACAACTCTTTTTCGGAGGTCCTCAGAAATCTCCTTTGTTTGCACCATGATACACTTCCACAAACACGTTGTGAAGATCAGACTCTGATAGATCCCTGTTCTTTAAATAAAACAGAACGCTCACTCACACACACCTGATCATCATCCCACTGACTGAAAACACCGGACTCTAATTTCACCTTCAGATTAACTGCTAATCCTAGAGGTGCACATACTTTTACCCTCACAGATATGTAATAATGGATGATTTAAGTCAGATTTATGCAGAATTCTAGAAAATTCTAAAGGGTTCACATACTTTCAAGCACCACTGTAGTTTTTGAGTATAGTCTAAAATTAAAATAAAAGTGTCAGGTGGAGATCTGTCTTCACCCCTCTCCCTGCCATACACTCATGTTTATTTATTAATGAGAGATTGGCATGGACGCGGTGACGTCACTGTCATCGACAACAACGACGACAACAACAACAGAGCAGAGTTAATAGTTGTTTGTTTCCCGTTACTGAGACTGTTCAGTATATGTAATAAACTCAGAAACAGATGATTAATGATGAAGAGCTGATTTAAACCATGTAACAATAATTTAGATAAAAAAGGAGGTATTAGTTTAGGTATTAGTGAGTGTTGTCTGCTGTGTGTAAAAGCTAAGGCAAGTCCTGACAGGAAATTCAGGAAGTTAGCTTAGCTGTACTAATTTACCATTAAACTTTACTCACCCGCATCCACAGCGTCCATTCTTTATCTTCCCCTCCCCTGAGTGGTCTCTCTCTCTCTCTCTCTCTCTCTCTCTCTCTCTCTCTCTCTCTCTCTCACACACACACACACACACTCCTCGTTATTTCATTAATCTGCAGCGTGTGTTCGCGGTGTCATGACTGAGTGCGAGGAAAATCCGCGCCCCCGTGATAAAGCGCGTCTCAATACCCCAGCGGGAACGCGCGTGACGCCTTAAAGGAGACGCGTCCCAACAAACAAAAAGAAACGAAGGAAAATAGATTTATATAAATGTTTAATTTAATTATAAATTCCTCCCACTACACTACTGAACACACACACACCCCTACTACACTACTGAACACACACACACACCTACTACACTACTGAACACACACACACACCTACTACACTACTGAACACACACACACCCCTACTACACTACTGAACACACACACACCTACTACACTACTGAATACACACACACACCTACTACACTACTGAATACACACACACACACCTACTACACTACTGAACACACACACACACCTACTACACTACTGAACACACATACACCCCTACTACACTACTGAACACACACACACACACCTACTACACTACTGAACACACACACACCCCTACTACACTACTGAATACACACACACCCCTACTACACTACTGAACACACACACACCTACTACACTACTGAATACACACACACACCTACTACACTACTGAACACACACACACACCTACTACACTACTGAACACACACACACCCCTACTACACTACTGAACACACACACACCTACTACACTACTGAATACACACACACACCTACTACACTACTGAATACACACACACACACCTACTACACTACTGAACACACACACACACCTACTACACTACTGAACACACACACACCCCTACTACACTACTGAACACACACACACACACACACACCTACTACACTACTGAATACACACACACACCTACTACACTACTGAATACACACACACCCCTACTACACTACTGAATACACACACACACACACACACCTACTACACTACTGAACACACACACACACCTACTACACTACTGAACACACACACACCCCTACTACACTACTGAATACACACACACACCTACTACACTACTGAATACACACACACACCTACTACACTACTGAATACACACACACACCTACTACACTACTGAATACACACACACACACCTACTACACTACTGTACACACACACACACCTACTACACTACTGAACACACACACACCCCTACTACACTACTGAACACACACACACCTACTACACTACTGAATACACACACACACCTACTACACTACTGAATACACACACACACACCTACTACACTACTGTACACACACACACACCTACTACACTACTGAACACACACACACACACACACCTACTACACTACTGAACACACACACACACCTACTACACTACTGTACACACACACACACCTACTACACTACTGAACACACACACACACACACCTACTACACTACTGAATACACACACACACACCTACTACACTACTGTACACACACACACACCTACTACACTACTGAACACACACACACCCCTACTACACTACTGAACACACACACACCTACTACACTACTGTACACACACACACACCTACTACACTACTGAACACACACACACCCCTACTACACTACTGAACACACACACACCTACTACACTACTGAACACACACACACCCCTACTACACTACTGAATACACACACACACCTACTACACTACTGAACACACACACACCCCTACTACACTACTGAACACACACCTACTACACTACTGAACACACACATACCTACTACACTACTGAACACACACACACCTACTACACTACTGAACACACACACACCCCTACTACACTACTGAACACACACACACCTACTACACTACTGAATACACACACACACACCTACTACACTACTGAACACACACACACCCCTACTACACTACTGAACACACACACACGTACTACACTACTGAACACACACACACACCTACTACACTACTGAATACACACACACACACCTACTACACTACTGTACACACACACACACCTACTATACTACTGAACACACACACACACACCTACTACATTACTGAACACACACACACACACACACCTACTACACTACTGAACACACACACACCTACTACACTACTGAACACACACACACACACACACCTACTACACTACTGAACACACACACACACACACACACACCTACTACACTACTGAACACACACACACACCGACTACACTACTGAACACACACACACACACACCTACTACACTACTGAACACACACACACACACACACACCTACTACACTACTGAACACACACACACACCGACTACACTACTGAACACACACACACACCTACTACACTACTGAACACACACACACACCTACTACACTACTGAACACACACACACACCTACTACACTACTGAACACACACCTACTACACTACTGAACACACACACACCTACTACATTACTGAACACACACACACCCCTACTACACTACTGAACACACACACACCCCTACTACACTACTGAATACACACACACCCCTACTACACTACTGAACACACACACACACCTACTACACTACTGAACACACACACACCTACTACACTACTGAACACACACACACCTACTACACTACTGAATACACACACACACACCTACTACATTACTGTACACACACACACACCTACTACACTACTGAACACACACACACACCTACTACACTACTGAACACACACACCTACTACACTACTGAACACACACACACCTACTACACTACTGAACACACACACACACCTACTACACTACTGAACACACACACACCCCTACTACACTACTGAACACACACACACCCCTACTACACTACTGAACACACACACACCTACTACACTACTGTACACACACACACCCCTACTACACTACTGAATACACACACACACCTACTACACTACTGAATACACACACACACACCTACTACACTACTGTACACACACACACACCTACTACACTACTGAACACACACACACACCTACTACACTACTGAACACACACACACACCTACTACACTACTGAACACACACACGCCTACTACACTACTGAACACACACACACACCTACTACACTACTGAACACACACCTACTACACAACTGAACACACACACCTACTACACTACTGAACACACACACACACCTACTACACTACTGAACACACACACACCTACTACACTACTGAACACACACACACCTACTACACTACTGAACACACACACACACCTACTACACTACTGAACACACACACGCCTACTACACTACTGAACACACACACACACCTACTACACTACTGAACACACACACACACACACACACCTACTACACTACTGAACACCCACACACGCCTACTACACTACTGAATACACACACACACACACCTACTACACTACTGAACACACACACACACACACACACACACCTACTACACTACTGAACACACACACACACACACACACACACCTACTACACTACTGAACACCCACACACGCCTACTACACTACTGAACACACACACACACACCTACTACACTACTGAACACACACACACACCACCTACTACACTACTGAACACACACACACACACACACACACACACCTACTACACTACTGAACACACACACACACACCTACTACACTACTGAACACACACACACCTACTACACTACTGAACACACACACACCTACTACACTACTGAACACACACACACACACACTTACTACACTACTGAACACACACACACCTACTACACTACTGAACACACACACACCTACTACATTACTGAACACACACACACACACCTACTACACTACTGAACACACACACACCTACTACACTACTGAACACACACACACACACACTTACTACACTACTGAACACACACACACCTACTACACTACTGAACACACACACACACCTACTACACTACTGAACACACACACCTACTACACTACTGAACACACACACACCTACTACACTACTGAACACACACACACCTACTACATTACTGAACACACACACACACCTACTACACTACTGAACACAGACACACCTACTACACTACTGAACACACACACACACACCTACTACACTACTGAACACACACACACCTACTACACTACTGAATACACACACACACACCTACTACATTACTGAACACACACACACACCTACTACACTACTGAATACACACACACACACCTACTACACTACTGAACACACACACACCCCTACTACACTACTGTACACACACACACACCTACTACACTACTGAACACACACACACACCTACTACACTACTGAACACACACACACCTACTACACTACTGAACACACACACCTACTACACTACTGAACACACACACACCTACTACACTACTGAACACACACACACCTACTACATTACTGAACACACACACACACACTTACTACACTACTGAACACACACACACACCTACTACACTACTGAACACACACACACCTACTACACTACTGAACACACACACCTACTACACTACTGAACACACACACACCTACTACACTACTGAACACACACACACCTACTACATTACTGAACACACACACACACCTACTACACTACTGAACACACACACACCTACTACACTACTGAACACACACACGTCCTCCCACTACACTACTGAACACACACACACGTCCTCCCATTGCACTACTGAACACACACACACACGTCCTCCCACTACACTACTGAACACACACACCTACTACACAACTGAACACATATAGCACGTTATAAGATGCTCCTAATGGTTTCTGTTTAATGCTGTAAACAGTAAATGTAAACTGGAAGTTAGTTTTCTGAATAGTGTGTGTGTGTGTGTGTGTGTGTGTGTGTGTGTGTGTGTGTGTGTGTGTGTGTGTGTCTGTTAGGGTCACGCTCAAGTCCAACAAAGAGGCAGCAGATTGTGTTTTTGTGCTGACGGACATTTTCTTCGTCTCCACAGCAGCTTCAATGTAGCGGGTCAGAGGTCACTGCAAGGTTCAGAGGTCACCGTCTAGGCATAAAGGCCCAGGAGGCGGTGAATCCTAGTGCAACAAAGACACACTCCTGCACAGTGACATTCACACACTCGCTTTCCCAGACGCCCCTGCATACTTAACACACTGAACTGAACACAGCAAGACTGCTGCTTTAACTTTCCTCCTGAGTATATATAATCCAATCTACAATCCAATCTACAGTTTCACTGTTTGATTTTTATCTTAAACCTGGTTTATTTTTACACTTTTAAATGTGCAAAGTTAGAATCAGGTACACCAGGCAGGTTACACCATAAGCACAAGGCACATGTACATGTAAGTGAAGGTGTGAATATAAGACGGTCTCAGTGTAATGTACTCATATTCATGTGGATGAATTCAGCACTTCTGAAGCATTCTCCACAGTCTGATTGCTCACACAGGTGAAAATCAGGACAGGAAAAGTCTGAGACAGTATTCTCTGAACATGTGTGTAATCTGGACTCTGGACTGGTATGGAATTAAATTTGTGCCAAAAGTATTGAATGTAACTTTTCATGAAATGAATAAAAACATACAAAGAGAAAGAACAGAAACACTCAGAAAAGTAACCTAGACATCTTTAATAGCATAAATTTCACCTGTGGGTGGGGCTTAACAGTGCTTTACTCTCATTGGCTAGTGAGATTTGGATGGACAACTACCTGACCTGGAAGTAGAGACTTCAGGGTCATGTATTTTGGAGAGCGTCCTGGATGCGGTTCTCGGTACAGTTATAATGTTTGTACTTTGTGCTGGAAATGACTTACTTACTGAGGTTTGGGTCTCATACCACTATATTGTTGAGATGAGCTCTCAGGAGCGTCATCATCATCATCATCATCATCACAATCACCATCACCATCACCATCACCATCCTCCTCAGCTGGACACTCGAGCTGTCGATCCAAATCTCAATAGCCAGTGAGAGTAAATCGCTGTTAAGCCCCGCCCACACGTGAGATTTGTGCCATAATGGCGAGCGCAAACTTGCGGAGCGTAAACGAACTCTGACAGCACGTGCATAAACCATGATTAGCGAAAATGAAGCTTAGCAAACTGTTAACGAAGAACGCTGTTTATTTGAAGACCAGGTTACATTTCTACCTAGAGATGTCATGATGGAAATGTGATGAATTTCACTGTTCTCACTATCATGAAAACAACCAAATACTTTATATATATATATATATATATATATATATATATATATATATATATATATATATATATATATATATAATCAGTTCAGAAATCTGCTTCACACTTCCTGCGTGTGATAATATCGTTTTATCTTTCTGAGCATGTCCTTAACTGTTTTGGATCGTTGCATTGTAACAGTACAGAAACATTTATATTAAAGAAAACCTCTTCCCATGCAGAATGGGGGCACAAACTTCTGTACATTTGCAACTTTATGAATGAAACAATAAAATGTCACTCATTATTATTATTAGTATTAGTATTTTGAATGGAGTGTGTGTGTGTGTGTGTGTGTGTGTGTGTGTGTGTGTGTGTGCAAAATACATCCAGACTCATTAAAGCGGTTTTTAACCGGAAACTCGCGCAGTAAAAACACAAACACAAGAGCGCGCGCTGTCTTTGATCTCAGCGTTTGTTTGTTTGTGTTTAAAACTGTTTTAAACAGTAGTTTTGACTCGCACGTGACATCTGTGATGGTCCGTGTGAGTATCGGGGTGAGGGAGGGGGGTGTTGAATCAACACACTCACAAACACACACACACACACACACACGCACGCACGCACGCGTGACCGCGCGTGTGTGTGACCGTCGGATGTGGCACTGTTTGTTGTAGCACGTGCGCGAGTTTTGGGATTAACCAATGCGGAAGTGAAATCTGTTTCAATTTGTTTATTTGTTTTTCCTTTGTGATGACGTGTGTGAGCAGTTGCGCGCTCGTGCGTGTTTGGCGCTTCCTCCTCCTCCTCCTCCTCTTCCCTGTGTTAGGGCTTGCGGCCGGCGGCGCGGAGCATGCTGGAGTCTGTCCCAACTTTCTGAACCCTCACCTGTGGGTGGACGCGCAGAGCACGTGCGAGAGGGAGTGCAACACCGACCAGGTGAAGTGCAGTTCACTCTTTCATTAAAGAGACATGAATAAATTTACATATATAATGCATAAATGGAGTGTTTATAATGTGCTGATTGGATGAATTACTGATGGTTATAATATTATAATTAGTACAGTGTTATTACTGCAGGTCTGTTTGTACATCCCACCCTTACATCACTGATTAATGACGTCATATTTACAGAAATATATTACATTAATTACCTTATTCATTATTAATAGCAGGGGTGTAGCCAGAACTTTTTCTCAGGGGTGGCCAGGTAAGTCCCAGTGATTTCATTTTCCCCCAACTGACTATGACACCCCTGCTGAAAAAAAACAAACAACAACAAAAAAAACAATCGAAAGCTATTAAAGAATTTCTACAGGTTCCCACTACAAATACCATTAAAATCATTAAAAATACAGTGTGGTTTGGGCCATATTCTATTAGGATTTATTGGTATTGGTTTCCACTAGACATAAACATGCCACAAATAGAACCCAATACATTACCAGTAGAGACCCACAAAGAGCATTATAATTTCAATTAAAACCAATACAATTCCCATGACAACCATTAGAATTTCTGTAATGATTTCTGTTGGGTTTTTTTTTTATCAGCAGGGATGCTGTAACAAAAGCAAATTCTACAAAATATATAGATCACAAATGTACACAAGAAATGTAAATTTACCAACGCCATAAAAAAAGAAGGGGCTAATGTAATAATTTCAGAATAAAATGTTTTATAAGCTTATTTGAATAGGGACAGTACAAAAACACGATGGAAATATGTATTGCACATAGAGAGTATAGCATGAGCTAATTTGCATCTCGAGTCCCTAGAAAGGCTTTTCTAAAATAAATAAATAAATAAATAAAATTTAAAAAACCTTGCTTATCATAGAATAAAGCTTTTAGCTAATGTGGCACATCATTTATACATACATACAAATACATACCTCAATAATCTGTACTTATTTTAAGGATATTTCCAACCCTGGCAACATGAATAACTAATTAAAACAAACCTTTATTAAATTTAAATATGCGTACAGCTCTGGTTTATTTTAAACCAATGTAAAAGAGTTTATATCACATACTGCTTTAAGCTCATTGAGAGTCCTTTACAGAAAAGGTTCTTAGCCCTTGTGTAGTTCTACGCTGTATCGTCCTGTCTCCTTATCAGTTTACACAGAACAGATTGCCTTATTCTGCAAGCATTTAGAAATAAATTTTTTTTACAAATTTTACAAAAATTTGTAAAAGTAAGCATATTCCATTAAAAAAAAAGACAATGATGCCATCGATTCGGCGTTTTATCTGTTATTTTAAACGCCCGATTGTACAACATCTCAAGTTTTTTAGTTAAGAAATCACTTGTTTGAGTCCAAACTGTAACACAGCAGTACGAACTGCGGGACAAGATCTTCGCATGCATGAAAAGATGAGCTTCCTCAAGTGTGATATACTGTCTAATAAGTTTAAAACAATTTAGGTTAATCCTTACCATTTTTGAAAGCTTTTTATATGTTTATCAAATTTAACAACGCCTAAAAAATTAAACTCCTCTACTTCCTCTATTTCCTCATTTTTTGCTTTCCTATTAGAGAAGCACATAAAACTGTTTTCTTAACATTTAAAGTAAGATGATTTTCCTGGAGCCATGTCGATATCCTTTCCATTTGTTCAGATAAAATGGCAGCAACCTTGGCAGGTGACTTAGCAGATGTATAAATTACTGTATCATCAGCATGAAGCTGACATTCAACATCTGGACAACAACATGGAAAATCATTTATAAACAAACTAAAAAGCAATGGGCCTAAGATTGAACCTTGAGGTAAGCCCATGTTGTTTCTCATAAACAATGATTTTGTATCCTTAATTTTTACACACTGCTCTCTTAAATCTAAACACGAGGCAAAGCACTCAACTGAATGTTTACTAAAATTAAATGCAGTTAATTTAGATACAAGAATAGTGTGTTAACTGTATCAAATGCCTTTTTTAGGTCCATGAACACTGCTCCCCTCACATGTCCCTGAACTAAAAAATGCCTAGCCTTTTCCAAAGAATAGCAAATAGCTTTTTCTGTGGAATGCTGAGGTCTAAAACCTAATTGATGTTGATGAATCAGGTCATTACTAAATGACAAAACGCTTAATAAAGTCAGCAAACAAAAACATCTTCTGGAACTCTGAGTAAACAAAAGGAACACAAGTCTTTCAGAGAAGAGCAAAAACACTGGTGTAGACAGTCACTGCCCGGGAATGTCTGCGTTATAAGCTGTATCTGCAAACATCAAATATGTATATACACAATTATCAATATCAATTTGATACAATCCTTATTCTTCATTATTTATATATTTAGATGCTAATGATGCAAATTTGGTATTGATTTTTTTTATTTTTATGTTTGCAGGTAGAACTTATGCAGTGACTGACTACACGAGTGTTTCTGCTCTTCACTGATTCTGACCTGATTTATTTCTGTAGTCTCTCCACATGCTCCTTCTCTCCATCTATCTCTGCTTCCGCCTTCTCTCTGTTAGCACCAGACATTTCCCCTTCCTCTTCCCCCTCTGTAGTATTCATTTCCCCTTCCACTTCCTCCTCTGTAGTATTCATTTCCCCTTCCTCTTCCTCCTCTGTAGTATTCATTTCCCCTTCCACTTCCCCCTCTGTAGTATTCATTTCCCCTTCCACTTCCCCCTCTGTAGTATTCATTTCCGCTTCCACTTCCTCCTCTGTAGTATTCATTTCCCCTTCCTCTTCCCCCTCTGTAGTATTCATTTCCCCTTCCTCTTCCCCCTCTGTAGTATTCATTTCCCCTTCCACTTCCTCCTCTGTAGTATTCATTTCCCCTTCCTCTTCCTCCTCTGTAGTATTCATTTCCCCTTCCACTTCCCCCTCTGTAGTATTCATTTCCCCTTCCACTTCCCCCTCTGTAGTGTTCATTTCTGCTTCCACTTCCTCCTCTGTAGTATTCATTTCCCCTTCCACTTCCTCCTCTGTAGTATTCATTTCCCCTTCCACTTCCCCCTCTGTAGTATTCATTTCCGCTTCCACTTCCCCCTCTGTAGTATTCATTTCCCCTTCCACTTCCCCCTCTGTAGTATTCATTTCCCCTTCCACTTCCCCCTCTGTAGTGTTCATTTCCCCTTCCACTTCCCCCTCTGTAGTATTCATTTCCCCTTCCACTTCCCCCTCTGTAGTGTTCATTTCCCCTTCCACTTCCCCCTCTGTAGTATTCATTTCCCCTTCCACTTCCTCCTCTGTAGTATTCATTTCCCCTTCCACTTCCCCCTCTGTAGTATTCATTTCCCCTTCCTCTTCCCTCTCTGTAGTATTCATTTCCCCTTCCACTTCCCCCTCTGTAGTATTCATTTCCCCTTCCTCTTCCCTCTCTGTAGTATTCATTTCCCCTGTCCCTCTGTCATTTTCAGTTTAGCTGATACTGGTCCTCTTGGTAAAAACGAATGTATCTTCCGATCTTCTCCTGCTTTCCTTTTCATTCTCGCTACAGTTCAGAGAAACACACGCCTATCAAGAAACACTTTTATAATTATTCGGTTGAAAAGCTACTTCCAAAAACAGTGACAAATTCATAATGTAAGTGTATGTGGTAACATTATTATTATTTTTTAAATAGCTAGCTAGTGGTTGCAGTAACTTTAGCTAACATTAGCTAAGTTATGTGAATAATAGGAAGCTAATATTTGTTTCTCATGATGAAACATCGCAGCACCTCAACTTTAACAAACTTTCTCGAACAGGTCTAGGTAAATAACACTGACTACGTTTACATGGACAGCAGTAATCTAATTATTGATCTTATTGTGAATAAAACAGTATTGTGATTACGGTGTTTACATGAGTCACGTTTAGAATATTCCTTTCATGTTCCTGGTTTACATGTTATAGAACATAGAGCGATTAACAGCACACGTCATTACGTCACCGCGCCACGTCATCCGACGTCCCTCCAGAATTTCACGTATCGACATACAGTTGGTCTTCGTTATGGGACCGTATACAGTTTGGGGTGTTTTTATTTTTAATTTTTACGAACACTTCAAGTGTAGTTGATTATTAGTCATGCTGTACACGCTAATAAACGGCTGCTTGAAGTCATGGGCTGCGTCCCAAACCGTGTACTTACCTACTATATAATAGCTGAGATACATGTATTTCTCCTACTTTATAGCAAGTAAGTACGCGGTTTGGGACGCAGCCATGTTCTCATGTTTGGAGTTAAACGGTTGAGCACTGCCATGTGTACGTGTCCTGTCGCACAATGCGGTGAAAACTCCCACACGATGTTAATAATATGATTAAGGTGTGTACATGTCTGTAATACACGTCGATAATGTGACTAAAACAGGAATACTCCACGTCTTAATTCCATTTGTGTTTACTTCAGGTATGATTTTAATCGGATTAAGGTAATTAAAAATTGCTGTTTACATGCTAGTTTCTTAATCAGAGTATCGTCTTAATCGGGTTAATATTGGATTATTGTTGTCCATGTATGGGTTTAACTGCTACAGAGTCACGCAGAGTGTGTTATCTCAAGTCAAGTGCTTTTCACCCACATACAGCTGGTAAAATACACAGTAAAAGGAAACAACGTTCCTACATAAACAACACATTAACCACATCAGATGACACAGATGTAATGGAAACCCTACACATTCTACACAAAGTGCACATGCAAACGTGAAAACACCACAGGACAGTAAAGTACTACTAAAACAGGAGCATGGGTGCAGTAAGAGCAGCTCCGACCAGTACACGGGTCTAGTGTGGAAGAGTGTAATATAACAGGAAGTGCAAATGAGTAACAATATAATAAATAATGCTGTGAATGTAAACATAACATACTGTGACATAGTATACAGCAGATTAGCTCATACCATATATGGACATCGCAGTTATTGCAGGTAAAGTGTATAACAGTGACAAGAAATTAAATATGATATTTTTCTTTTTTAATTTTTATATCTGTGCTTCTGCTCATATCATGTTCACGTTCTCATATAGACATTTACACGTCTTGTTCTCCTGCTCAGCATCAGAGGATGTTTCTGTTTCAACCCCATGTCCCCCTCACACTGACTGTGAGCTAGCGTGTGGCAGGACTGAGACCCACAGCCAATAAGACACCAGTATTTCCTCGTAATTTCCTGTAACCCTGTCCGATGGGGTTCTGCACTTATGGCGTTCTTTACTGATTGGGTTCTTTACTAATGGGGTTATTGACTGATGTAGATTATAGATTATAGGAGGAGTCTCCAGTGTGAGCGCTTTGTCAGAGGTAAAGCTGCAGCTTTATGTTTTCAGGACAGAGGAGCTTATGCTTCCGGATATCAGATAGCAGAGTGTTAACCTTGAGACTTCTCATCTTATCTCAGATCTGCGCCTCACACCCTCTGTCTGATACAGATCAGTGCTCTGATGTGAACTTATGCATAAGCACCTTTCTGCTAGTAATTTAATACATCTCTAACACACACACACACACACACACACACACACACACACACATACAAACTGTTTCTTTATTATTTGCAGTGTATTGAATATTGAAAAATGCTAATCTGTATGTGTGTGTGTGTGTGTGTGTGTGTGTGGGTTACAGGACTGTGCTATCTTTGAAAAATGTTGCACGAATGTGTGTGGTCTGCTCAGCTGTGTGGCGGCTCGTTTCTCAGATGATTCGTTCCCACCCCTTGCTGCTCCTGATGGCCAACCAGGTACAAATGTGTCCTCTGTGGGTGGGGCCAGCTGCGATGACTTTGTGTGCAGCCAGCAGGGGGCGGAGTGTGTGATGTGGGCGGGTCAGCCAGTGTGTAAGTGTCAGGATCGTTGTGAGAGCGAGCCCAGCTTCACCTGTGCCTCTGACGGCTTGACGTACTTCAACCGGTGTTACATGGACGCTGAGGCATGTGTTCAGGGCGTGACACTCACTGTGGTCACATGCCGATATCACCTGTATGCAAGCCCCACCCCATCAGACACCACAGTCCCACCCACGCCCACTTCCTCTGCCCCTTTTCCTCCTACTCTCTACTCCAACCCCCAGCACCGGATTGTTTACCTGGGTGGAACTGTTAGCTTCCACTGCGATGTGATTGGACAGCCAAAGCCTGATGTCACGTGGGAAAAGCAATCAGAGCATCAGATCATGCGGCCAGATCAGATGTATGGTAACGTTGTAATCACCAACATCGGACAGCTCGTAGTGTACAATGCTCAGGTGCTTGACACGGGAATCTACACCTGTGTTGCACGCAATTCATTCGGAGTTCTGCGTGCTGATTACCCTCTTTCAGTCATTCGGCGTGATGAACGTGATGTCTTTGAAGACTCTGAAGCGAGAATGGATATTCCTGAGCAGCTGTTTTCTCCGTCTGACTGTTTGGTGAGTGTAGAACGGGGAGAGTGTGGTGAGAGCCATGTGGACTGGCATTACGATGCCGTGGTTGGCTCCTGCCAGCCCTTCACACACGGAGGGTGTCTACGTGGGAGGAACAGATTTGAGACGTACGAGGACTGTCGGACCTCCTGTGAGCGTGAGGAGATGGCTGTGTGCAACCTTCCAGCCGTCCAAGGCCCCTGCAGGAACTGGGAGCCCCGTTGGGCTTACAATGCCGTCACCAAGCTATGCCAGGCCTTTGTCTATGGAGGTTGCCGTGGGAACAGCAACAACTTTCGGACCAGGACAGAGTGCCAGGCGAGCTGCCCACATCAGAGGTCACGACAATGTAGGAGCTGCAGGCCGAAGGGCAGGTTGGTGCCGAGTCTGTGCCGCAGCGACTTTGTCATCGTTGGCCGTCTCACAGAGCTGATCGAGGACCTGAACTCGGGAATTGCACGCTTTAGCCTGGAGCAGGTACTATGGGATGAGAAGATGGGTCTGAAGCTGTTCAAGGCCCGATATCTGGAGGTCACACTGGTCCGCATGGACTGGAGCTGCCCATGTCCCAACATCACCATGCAGGAAGAGGGCCCCCTGCTGGTGATGGGGGAAGTGCAGGAAGGCATGGCCATGGTGCTGCCTGACAGCTATGTGAGACCCATGTCGGACCGCAGGGTGAAGAAAGTCCAGGATGTTCTGGCCAAGAAGACTTGTGAGATGCTGCAGAGGTTTCAGGACTGAGCCTGTGTGTGCTAACTTTCTTAAACCCTTCACTGGATCTTTACATTTGCTGATATTGCATTTCTAAAACATCACACTAAGCTTTATGGAGTAATGACTATGTAACTGAAACATTATTCCAACTGCTCTGCCTCCTGTGTTGTTCAGGTGTTCATCTTAATCTTTTATGAATAGTCTGTCTTTCTCTGTGAAGGACAATATGGAGGATGTCTGGCTTAGAAAATAACTGTACAGATTTTAATCTTCTTATCTTGGGGCTACATAGGCAGCCAGATACCAAGTGATTTGTTCTTGAGGTGTGTTATGCATTATAATGTACATAATATGTTTCTCTGATTCTCTCAGCTTTATATATGTGTTTAAGTTGACTTCAATTCTTCATTACAATAAAAACAGTAACATAAACAGTAACTACAGCAGGTGTAGGAGAACCACATACACAATAAAGACCGTGATGTATATTAGTAATATATACTATATACATGTTTAGTGTTTTAAATCTTTAATACGAGATGTAGTATATAACCCTGTGTTTACAATAGCAAGTGAGTAGTGGTCTGTACACACCCAACAATAAGAACAGTAGTGGTCACCACACACTTAAAAATGAGAGCTGTAGTTGTTAATACACACCCAGAAGTGAGAACTGTAGTGGTCAGTACACACCCAGAAGAGACCGACTGCAAGCAACACTTGAGAGACTTGTTAGTGTGCTAGTGTGAATGTAGAGTTTTGCAGTGTGTATGGAAATTAGGAACCGGAGATAAAGTATTCTTTGCCCGTCTGGTTTTGAAACTTTATATTTTTTTACCTGACAGACTACCATGATTTATTCTGATGTGTGTGATTGTGACATGGTGCCATTGTGTGTGTAAACTCACACAGAGACTGTTCAGAGTCAGAGCAGTGTTATATATCACTTTACACACAAAGCTCAAAATAAAACTTGAGTTTTTGATATGAGTGCATCACTTGTGAGAATTCTCATATTCTTAATATTATTATTGTTATTATTATTATTATTATTATTATTATTATTATTATTATTATTATTATTATCATCATTATTATTTTTTTAAAATTATTTTTTAAATTATTATTATTGTTATTATTATGGGGCAGTGGTGGCTCAGTGGTTAAAGGCTCTGGGTTACTGATCAGAAGGTCGGGGGTTCAAGCCCCAGCACTGCCAAGCTGCCACTGTTGGGCCCTTGAGCAAGACGCTTAACCCTCAACTGCTCAGCGGTATAAGTGAGATAAATGTAAGTCACTCTGGATAAAGGTGTCTGACAAACACCGTAAATGTAATGTAATGTAATGTAATGTATTATTACATTCACAGATGTGCTACAATTGTTGCATAAGGAATCACATGAAAGCAGAAAGCAGAGCCATAACTATAGGCAAAAGGATTCAATAAAGATTTGTAGTTTCAGAAATTTGCCAGTCCGTTATGGGAGACTGGTTTTGAATATCAGAGTTCCTTTGATAACGTTTGTTCAGACAGATCTCCAGATGATGGAGGAGGAGAAGGAGCAAAATGGCAGTTAGAAATAAGCATTTTAGGATGGAATTGTTACTTTTGACCTGTGGGTGGCACTGTAATGAAATTTGCTTCAGGACATGGTCCTGAAGATGGTAACTGAGGCTATCACCTTTTGTCAGTGATGGCTCTTGGTGCCCCTGTCCCATTCTTTGAATTGGTGGCCGTTGTTCATGATTATCAATACATGAGTTAAGTGTAAATTCAGTGCCCTTGGTGTGGACTTTTCTTTATCTCTATGATAATGAAGTTGTCTGAGTTATATAGCTATGCTGATTGGATTAGGACTGGGGAAACTCCAGAACCTGGAGCGGGTTCCTAGAACTGTTTACTTCCTTTGCATACATTGTTTAAGGTCGTCAGCTGCGTGATTGGTCTCCACCTCTAAGCACTGCCCCCTAAAATGTATATAAAACTACAGTGTATAGCTCACTGCTTTAGACTTGATGACTGCAGTGTAAGACAGCGTGTTCTGACCTGTAGACTGATGCTCCTGATGTTCTACAGCAAAGAATCCTGCTGAAGCTTCACCCGGCTCTCCTGGTCTTCTTGTCTGAGTTTGTAATGAACATGATGAAATGACTGCATTACACTTGAGGGGAGTCAGATGTTGGTTAGGGTGTGAGGTTTAGCGAGGCATGTTTGGGCGACGGCTCTGTAAAATCGGCAGGTTTCAGTATGAGAACACACACTGCAGAAATAAAAGTAAAGACATACAGACAGAAACAGACAGAACGGAAATTGCTTTATGGGACTGTTTCTGCTTCTCGTTTTCACTCTGTGTGTGTGGGTGTGTGAGTGTGAGTGTGAGTGTGAGACTGTGAGTGCATGTCTCAGAGTGTGATAAGGGGAGGAGTGTGATGGAAATTATGCATCATGTGCAGTATCTGTGCAAATGTGTGAATGTGTGTGTGCCTAGCTCTGTGTGTGTGTGCGTGTGTGTAAATATGTGGTTTGGTAGTTCAGTGGTTAAGATGAGCGAGGCCTGTAACCTCTAACTGCTCAGATGTATAAATGAGATGAATCTCGCTCTGGATAAGAGCGTTTACCAAATGCCCTAAATGTGTGTGCATGCAGTTTCTCTGTGTGTTACATGTGCTTACAATGTAGGGAACATACACCCTTCTATTACCACATCTTCCTGTAAACACACACACACACACACCCACAAACACACACACACCTGCTCGTAAACCACTGCAGTAATAGGTTAACTTTCAGTTTAGGGTCAGTCAGGGGTCATGCTACTTGAACACTTTGTGATTATGGTTTTATTTTATTTTGAAATTATAGCTGGAATTGTTTCACCCCGAACTGTAATAAGAACAATAAGTGTCTCGTCTCTGCTCTCTACCACTGCTTGTGAAGGTTGTGAATGGAGCCTCATCATATGACCATGTGACACAAACACAAACATCTGGCTTCGTAGAAAACACGCTCCACTAGAACCTCACTCCTGCTGTGGCCATTTTATTAGATACAAGACTTTTATCACCGAGGAGACGTGTACAAACATTATTACACATGTCCCTGTGATCACCTGATACGGTCCAAATAGAGCTGAACACACACTAACAAAAACACACACTAACACCAACACACTAATACACACCAACACACACTAACACCAACACACTAATACACACCAACACACACTAACACACTAACAAAAACACACACTAACACCAACACACTAATACACACCAACACACACTAACACCAACACACTAATACACACCAACACACACTAACACCAACACACTAATACACACCAACACACACTAACACCAACACACACTAATACACACCAATTCACTAATACACACCAACACACACAAACACCAACACACACTAATACACACCAACACACACCAACACACACTAACACCAACACACTAATACACACCAACACACACTAACACCAACACACACTAACACCAACACACTAATACACACCAACACACACTAACACCAACACACTAATACACACCAACACACACTAACAAAAACACACACTAACACCAACACACTAATACACACCAACACACACTAACACCAACACACTAATACACACCAACACACACTAACACACTAACAAAAACACACACTAACACCAACACACTAATACACACCAACACACACTAACACCAACACACTAATACACACCAACACACACTAACACCAACACACTAATACACACCAACACACACTAACACCAACACACACTAATACACACCAATTCACTAATACACACCAACACACACAAACACCAACACACACTAATACACACCAACACACACCAACACACACTAACACCAACACACTAATACACACCAACACACACTAACACCAACACACACTAACACCAACACACTAATACACACCAACACACACTAACACCAACACACTAATACACACCAACACACACTAACACCAACACACTAATACACACCAACACACACTAACAAAAACACACACTAACACCAACACACTAATACACACCAACACACACTAACACCAACACACTAATACACACCAACACACACTAACAAAAACACACACTAACACCAACACACTAATACACACCAACACACACTAACAAAAACACACACTAACACCAACACACTAATACACACCAACACACACTAACACCAACACACTAATACACACCAACACACACCAACACACTAATACACACCAACACACACTAACACCAACACACACCAACACACACCAACACACACTAACACCAACACACACCAACACACACTAACACCAACACACACCAACACACACTAATACACACCAACACACACCAACACACACCAACACACACTAACACCAACACACTAATACACACCAACACACTAACACCAACACACACTAATACACACCAACACACACCAACACACACTAACACCAACACACACTAATACACACCAACACACACCAACACACTAATACACACCAACACACACTAACACCAACACACTAATACACACCAACACACTAATACACACCAACACACACTAATACACACCAACACACTAATACACACCAACACACACCAACACACACTAACACCAACACACTAATACACACCAACACACACCAACACACACTAATACACACCAACACACACTAATGCACACCAACACACACCAACACACACTAATACACACCAACACACACCAACACACACTAACACCAACACACTAATACACACCAACACACACCAACACACACTAATACACACCAACACACACTAACACCAACACACACCAACACACTAATACACACCAACACACACTAACACCAACACACACCAACACACACTAATACACACCAACACACACTAATGCACACCAACACACACCAACACACACTAATACACACCAACACACACCAACACACACTAACACCAACACACTAATACACACCAACACACACCAACACACACTAATACACACCAACACACACTAACACCAACACACACCAACACACTAATACACACCAACACACACTAACACCAACACACACCAACACACTAATACACACCAACACACACTAACACCAACACACACCAACACACACCAACACACACTAACACCAACACACACCAACACACACCAACACACACTAACACCAACACACACCAACACACACTAACACCAACACACACCAACACACACTAATACACACCAACACACACCAACACACACTAACACCAACACACTAATACACACCAACACACTAACACCAACACACACTAATACACACCAACACACACCAACACACACTAACACCAACACACACTAATACACACCAACACACACTAACACCAACACACACTAATACACACCAACACACACCAACACACTAATACACACCAACACACACTAACACCAACACACTAATACACACCAACACACTAATACACACCAACACACTAATACACACCAACACACACCAACACACACTAACACCAACACACTAATACACACCAACACACACCAACACACACTAACACCAACACACTAATACACACCAACACACCAACACACACCAACACACACTAATACACACCAACACACCAACACACACTAATACACACCAACACACACTAACACCAACACACTAATACACACCAACACACACCAACACACACTAACACCAACACACACTAACACCAACACACTAATACACACCAACACACACCAACACACACCAACACACACTAATACACACCAACACACACTAACACCAACACACATAATACACACCAACACACACTAATACACACCAACACACACCAACACACACTAACACCAACACACACTAATACACACCAACACACACTAACACCAACACACACCAACACACACTAACACCAACACACACTAATACACACCAACACACACCAACACACTAATACACACCAACACACACTAACACCAACACACACTAATACACACCAACACACACTAACACCAACACACTAATACACACCAACACACACCAACACACACCAACACACACTAATACACACCAACACACACTAACACCAACACACACTAATACACACCAACACACACTAACACACACTAATACACACCAATACACGCCAACAGACACTAACACTAATACACACCAACACACACCAACACACACTAACACCAACACATACTAATACACACCAACACACACCAACACACACTAACACCAACACACACTAATACACACCAACACACACTAATACACACCAACACACACCAACACACACTAACACCAACACACACTAATACACACCAACACACACCAACACACACTAACACCAACACAGACCAACACACACCAACACACACCAACACACACCAATACACACCAACACACACTAACACCAACACACACTAATACACACCAACACACACCAACACACACTAACACCAACACACACTAATACACACCAACACACACTAACACCAACACACACTAACACACTCTAACACACACTAACACACTCTAACACACTCTAACACACTCTAACACACACTAACACACTCTAACACACACTAACACACAAACACACACTAACACACACTAACACACTAACACATACTAACACACACTAACACACTCTAACACACACTAACACACACTAACACACTCTAACACACACGAACACACTCTAACACACTCTAACTCACACTAACACACACTAACACACTCTAACACACACTAACACACTAACACACACTAACACACTCTAACACACACTAACACACTCTAACACACACTAACACACACTAACACACTCTAACACACACTAACACACACTAACACACTCTAACACACACTAACACACACTAACACACACTAACACACACTAACACACACTAACACACTCTAACACACACTAACACACTCTAGCACACTCTAACACACTCTAGCACACACTAACACACTCTAACACACACTAACACACTCTAACACACTCTAACACACACTAACACACACTAACACACTCTAACACACACTAACACACTCTAACACACACTAACACACTCTAACACACTCTAACACACACTAACACACTCTAACACACACTCTAACACACACTAACACACACTAACACACTCTAACACACACTAACACACTCTAACACACTCTAACACACACTAACACACACTAACACACTCTAACACACACTAACACACACTAACACACTCTAACACACACTAACACACTCTAACACACTCTAACACACACTAACACACTCTAACACACACTAACACACTCTAACACACACTAACACACACTAACACACTCTAACACACACTAACACACACTAACACACTCTAACACACACTAACACACTCTAACACACTCTAACACACACGAACACACTCTAACACACTCTAACACACTCTAACACACTCTAACACACACTAACACACTCTAACACACTCTAACACACTCTAACACACACTAACACACTCTAACACACACTAACACACACTAACACACTCTAACACACACTAACACACACTAACACACTCTAACACACACTAACACACACTAACACACTCTAACACACACTAACACACACTAACACGCTCTAACACGCACTAACACGCACTAACACGCTCTAACACGCACTAACACGCACTAACACGCTCTAACACGCACTAACACGCACTAACACGCTCTAACACACACTAACACACTCTAGCACACACTAACACACTCTAACACACACTAACACACTCTAACACACACGAACACACTCTAACACACTCTAACACACTCTAACACACTCTAACACACACTAACACACACTAACACACTCTAACACACACTAACACACTCTAACACACTCTAACACACACTAACACACTAACACACTCTAACACACACTAACACACACTAACACACTCTAGCACACACGAACACACTGTAACACACTGCACAAGTTATGTAGTTGGATAACAACAACATGAGTTTGGGATGTGAGTGTGAGTGAGTGTGTGTGTGCGTGTGTGTGTGTGTGTGTGTGTGCGTGTGTGTGTGTGTGTGTGAAATTATTGGTTTATTTTCAAACTTTACGTAGAAGCAGTTATATTACAGCACAGGGGTGTAGTGAAAATTTCACTTCCTATTTTTGACTCTGACTTGTCACCTTTACACACACACACACACACACACACACACACAACCACATGCACACTCCTGCGCAGAGGACGAACAGAGACAGAGACAGAGAGAGAGCGAGAGAGAGATCAGTGGGTTCTTGAAGTTCTGGAGGATGGAGTTGTTCTTCCTGCTGCTCTGTGGTGAGAAGTTTTTTTATTCTTCTTTTAAATTGACGGCTGTTTTTATTTTAATCAAAATGTTCACTTTGTGTAATTACTGTCTTAATCCCGGGTTCATCTGAAATTCCACTTCCTGATAGAATCATCATCACACACACACACACACACACACACACACTCTAACACACACACTAACACACACACAGACACACACACTAACACACACACACACACACACACACACACACACACACACACACACACACACACTCTAACACACACACACACACACACACACACACACACACACACACACACACACACACATACACACTAACACACACAGGAAATTAAAATAAATGTTAAGTCCTCATGTTGAGATTTATCCTCTTTAACTTTGTGGTTGTTTATAAGAAGTGAAGGACGTCTGAGGAACAAAACTAAAGGAACCTGAAATGAGAAAAGAGAAAACAGGAAGAGTGTAACTGTGCGTTCCATACTGAGCCGTTTCTTCAGATAAACTCCTCTCTGTCTGTGGGTTTGAGGTTTTCAAACATTCATCCTTTATTTCCTGCATCAACAGCAGAATATTACACAATGTCTGCACAAAAAAGCAGGAATTTAATTATAATGATAATAATACATAAATGTTAATAGAATAATGTTAAAATAATAATAATAATAATAATAATAATAATAATAATAGTTTAGTCTAATAATAAATGTTTAGTCTTCAGGTTAAGGCTCCTTTCCTCTTAAACTTTGTGGTTACATAAAGATGACAGTCAGAAGGATTTAAGCTCGGTGATGTGACTCGTGATAAAAAGAACTTGAACACTTTCTCTGA
>NC_030441.2:20422121-20452121 GCF_001660625.3 Ictalurus punctatus | reverse complement strand
ATAAGTCTTACAACGACATTGTGGTCACTTGCAAAAGTCATTCTGAGCCTAAGCCCCCGCTGATAAAGTGCAGGCACAACATTCTAAAAACAGAGGGAGAATATGCTGTAGATGTCCAACGAGTATTTCATGTCGAGCCTGTACAAACTAAGTACACTTAACTAGAGCCAAGTCATTAGCCTAGTCTCTTAGTTCCCTTAGATAGTAACACTTAATTACAATAACACTATTTCCAGTCAGAGGTCATGACCACTAAAATCTACAAAGACAGGCCAATAATATCTCAGTAGAATTAGCTTTATATAATCATGCCATAGTTTCCTATGTACATGTTAGCTAGAAGAATATTACAGTAATCAGAGGTTCAGACTTCATCCTATTTAGACTTCGTCCATCAACTTTATGTTGTCCTAAACGGATATTTCCTATCGAGCCTGTACACTCTAAGTACACTTAATTTAATGCCAAATTGTTAGCCTGTACTAACCTGACTTTTAGCCTGTACTAACCTGACTTTTAGCCTGTACTAACCTGAATTTTAGCCTGTACTAACCTGAATTTTAGCCTGTACTAACCTGAATTTTAGCCTGTACTAACCTGGTCGCAGATTTGCTGTAACAAGGACTTACCGTAATCTACTAGAGACAATAATTTCAGAATAATTCATAATATAATCAAGTCTAATAATTTATTTAACCAGGTATGAAAACATCCAAATCCAATATTACTGTTGATAATAATAAGAAAGAATTACATGCAACATTACATTCCAATCAAATTCAAAACATAATAATACAACCAAAGAGAGACAATTCTAACATACCTGGTATAGAAAAACTACACACAGTGAACGTGTGTGAGATCTGTCTACAGATTCCCCCAATCTTCGCCCAGCTCTCCCTTAAATACCCAGATGCTCCGTGAGTCCACCAAAAGGTGTTGTTTGTGATTATAATTTGATGTCTGTGGAAGGAGGTACCTTATTTACATCCAGGAGGTAATTTGAGTGAGGGACTCTGGGAGGGTATACCTTTAACGGCATGTAATATGTTTATTTGAACTGCTGTTGAGGGAATGAGAACATATTTTCCAGTTGCACTGAGACGTTTTGTATAATATAGTAAACATGTATAGTCGACATCTTATTTGCATTAAAACATGTTATGCAATGCATATAGACCTTGCATAGAATAACTGCTGAGGCTTAAGGGCCTTGCACGAGTGCCCAGCAGTGGCAGCTTGCCAGCTTAACCATTCCCCACATCTCACCTTCACCTGATGTGCCTTTTCCAAATGCCCTGCCTTGAACATGCACTAAAGCATCATATGTACACCCGTGAATACAGGTATGCAGTATGTCCGAGCATGACAAGGGAAGCAAGAATATCAGGGAACCAGAAAAATATTTCCACTTTCATGATTGGACATTGGTTCTGGAAATGTTTGGGCTCTCCACAGCACCAACATGCATATTTATTTCTTAACCCTTCTCCACCTGTGTGGCGAGTGAGAGAGAGGGGGAATAGAAGGGGAAGGCAGGATTGGAGATGGAGAGGGGTCAATTATAGCATGGACCATGGGAAGAAGTCTAGGAGGGAACAGTCCCTGTTTCTGAGGAGCAGCAACTGAAGAGAGAGAGAGCGAGAGAGAGAAAATGAGAGAGAGAGAGAGAGAGAGAGAGAGAGAAAATGAGAGAGAGAGAGAGAGAGAGAGAGAATGAGAGCGAGAGAGAGAAAGAGAATGAGAGAGAACTGTTTCAGCATCAACTGGTCCACAATGTCATTGAGGTCATGCCCCTCAGAAAGCAGCAGTGAGTTGCTCAGTAAGCAACCTGTGACAGGCATCAAGAAACTGTTGAACAAACTCATTGGATGATCACCTTCTTCAACTTCTGGTACACCAGCTGATTTTTTACTGGGAGCTGCTGTGCAGCCAACTGGGCCAACAGGGGGAGCAAATGACCCACTGTAACTTGGGCGACAGCCATGCTACTGTGGCACTCAAGAGTTCAATGAATGCCTCAGATCCATGGGGTATCATCTCGGTAAGCGTGAGTGTGGCTGCTGGCATGGTGGGGTGGGCTGGAGTACTGGCAGGCTGTAACAGCCTCCAGAAATGCCTGTAAGTCTTTAGCCTGTGCTTCCACCAGAGCCTTGAGCACAGGTTGAGGCTGAACTGCTGATAGACCTGGTATAGGGACTTGATATTCTTGGCTAGAGGTGAAGTCTCCATGACAGTGTATGTGTTGCAAATTCTCCTGTGTTTGAGCATCACTTCCACACCCTGGTTTCTGTTTTCAGGAGGGCACTTACAAAACAAGATCCCGCAATTCATTAACCTTCTAGATAGACAAAACACTCACCTGGGCAATGGCCTTCTGATCACAACAAGTGGAACAGATTTTCTCATATGATCATTTCATCAACCTCTTCCAAAGGATTTTTGATCATTCTCCAGAGGTCATGTGACATGGAGAGGATCAACATCTGCTCATAAGAATATCATTCCTGTTACCTACCACAGCTAAATACCCCATTAATCCTGGACTGCCATTGATGACACAACCCTCATATCTCCTGGTCAGATAAGAAGATACTCTGTTGGTCATCTCAGTGTTATGCCACCTGCCTCAAAGTGCCCAGTGTCACCATTGCATCCACCTCATATAAAGGTCTTGGAAGAGATTTCAAATTTGACCTTTACACTATTTATCAGAACTTCAAGGAGGAGTTTGAAAATTGCCACTTTGAATACTACATCATGCCATCAGTTCAGTGCCTCATTAACCTCATGTAACCTACATTTCATTCCTTGGATATACTGTTAACCAGAATGGAGTAACTGTGGATCAAACAAAGTTCTCTGCTATCCAGGAATGTTCTGCTATAATTACTACAGTTATGGAACTGCAAAAACAATTTCATAGATTCAAATTTCTACAGGAGATTCATCAGAGGATTTAGTTCAATCACTGCTCCCCTCGTGTCTCTCTTAAAGAAGAGCCCTGTAGAAAGAAGGGTATTCATTTGTAAAATTGTTGTTTTGGTGGTGATGTAGAGCTGCAGTCCGAGTTTCACTCATGAGTGTGATGGAAACTCATATCTGAACGGAATCTGTTACCAGTTCAACAGCAGGCTGAACACTGTCACCAACATCACCGCCGCTTTCCAAGGTACGAGTGTTCTTCACTCTCACAGTCACCATGCTCAGGGTAAATCAGTGATAACTCTGCACTTTAAAACTGTTACACCATGAAACAGAAACATTGTTAAACCCTGAGACATGAACACTGTTACACAACTAATAAATACCTATATATCTAGTTATTGTGTTGTTTTTCACAGAGTGCACGAAGAGTAAAGTGAACCTGGTGTTCCTTGTCGACGGCTCCAGCAGCATGCAAATGTCCGAGTTCGATATGAATAAAAAATTCATATGGGACATTGTGACAACACTCAAAAACTCATCTATCGAGGTGAACACACAATTCCACACAACACAACACCACACAACCCACTGCAGCACCACACAACACCCCACCACACACACACCACACACCACACAACACCCCACCACACACACCACACAACATCATGCAACACAACCCACTGCAGCACCACACAATTCCACACAACACTACTCAACACTACACAACACCCCACCACACAACTCAACACTACACCCCACCACACAACTCAACACTACACAACACCCCACCACACAACTCAACACCACACAACACCCCACGACACACACTACACAACATCATGCAACACAACCCACTGCAGCACCACACAATTCCACACCACACAACTCAACACTACACAACACCCCACCACACAACTCAACACCACACAACACCCCACCACACACACCACACAACACCCCACCACACAACTCAACACTACACAACCCCCCACCACACACACTACACAACACCCCACCACACAACTCAACACCACACAACACCCCACGACACACACCACACAACATCATGCAACACAACCCACTGCAGCACCACACAATTCCACACAACACTACTCAACACTACACAACACCCCACCACACAACTCAACACTACACCCCAACACACAGCTCAAAACTACACAACACCCCACCACACACTGCACACACTAGGACTGTTTTCCCTTCAGTCTTTTGATTGTGATCCTGATATTTTCTTCTTCCTCCAGATCTCCTCTCAGTGTCGCTGGTGTTCAGTGGATTACGTCTCTAACAGGAGAGACAATAAACATCTCCTGAGGTGAACAGTGAAATCACATGCATAAGTGTTAATCCCTCCTCATGCATCACCTCAGGAGATGTTTAGTGTCCTTCCTGTAACAGATGTAATCAGTACACCACTAATCCTCCACAAAATTGTCTATTTTTGACTTTTTGATAGAAAGTGAACTCTTCACATCGAGGTGAATTTTTTTAAGAATGTGAACTATCGTATGTACATAAACATACATGTACAGTAATCAGCAGCGCAGTGAGTGGATCATTGTGTGATGAGTAAAGGTTATCAACACTGTTACTAGCAGCACAGAAGTCCCTGACTATAGTGCTGCACCTGTATGACAGGGATTAGTGGTGTAGGTGAACAGTGCATGATATTAATGAGCGTGTATTTATGAATGTGCTATAGTAATGAAAAAGAAGAAGATAAGGAGGCGAGGTGCTTAGTGATGATGGCGGAGGTGTCTGTTAATTCTGAGGGAGGCCTGTGGGACACAGTTTATTATTGAGGATCCTGACAGTCTGAGGGAACAGAAGCTGCTCCAGGATCAGGTGGTCGGGACACTTTGGTATCTTCTGCCAGAGGGATGAAGAGTTTATGGGAGGGATGAGAGGGGTCAGACACTATTCTGGTGGATTTTGTGGTGCAGTTTTTATGATAGGTTCTACTTTGTGACCAGTATACATGTCTCTCACAAATCAAACACATTTTGGCAGCAAAACATGAAGAAATACATGGAAGAAAAAATGAGATAAAAATTATAAACAGGAGCAGTTAGCACAACTGTTTATAATACTGTATGTTAATTATTCTTGATATAGTTCTGTGTGTGTGTGTGTGTGTGTGTGTGTGTGTGTGTGTGTGTGTGTGTGTGTGTGTGTGTGTAGTTTGCTGCTGTTCAGTTTTCTAAAGAAGTCAGGACAGTTTTCACCTTTAAAGATTATGTTACCGGCACGGCGAAGAAGAAACTTGATGCAGAAGAACACATGAAATCTCTCACAAACACATACACAGCCATCCGCTTCGCCCTGTGAGTATACCTACTAACCCCATTTCCATAAAAGTTGGGATTTTTTCTAAAATGCAGTGAAAACAAAAATCTGTGATTTGTCGAGTCTCCTGAAACGCTGAAGAAGTGTAATGTAATACAGACTCAATAATAGCTCTATAAAAAAGAATAATCTTACTAGTGACACCAAATGCCCTCAGTCTTTATAAACATGTAGACACGGTGGATTCTTGCACAGACACTTGTCACTTGTGTTTGCCGACTCAGATCGCTGTCGATAGAGAGCCCTGAGTATTTGTAGGAAGAGACCTGTTTGATGTCATGGCCATGTGTACTGACAGGACTCCACTCCCCAACTTCTCTAGGATCTAGTATAATCTCTTATCACAGTGTTAATCTTCAGGTGATGATCATCACACCAACCTACATACCTCTCCACACCAGCTTTGTGGTTGTTAACGGTGAAGTTCCTTGTCATTAGGCTAACGATAACCGTATCATCTGAAAATTTCACTGTAAACTGATTATGTATAGAACTAACACAATCATTTGTATACACGGTGAACAAGAAGGGTGAACTAACACTAACACAGGGGCGTGGCACACCTGTGCTAATCACTGCTATGTCTGAGAGTACTGAATTAAATGTAACTTCTTGAGTCCTATTTGACAAAAAATAGTGGTACCATTCAACCACAAAGGGATTCAGCTTCAACTGGACAAATCTTTCCAGCAGAATATGTGAAGGAATAGTGTTAAAGTAGAACTAAAATAAATAAGAAGCTATCTAACATATGCAGCAGGACTTTCTAATGCTTCAGTGCCAGATGTGTAATGGTAGAGATGGCATCATTAGTACTACGACTTGTTCTGTAAGCAAACTGGAACAGATCTAAAAAAGGCTCCATCTGCCTACGTAGCTCCTCTGTTATAATCCTTTCCAATGATTCATACCATATGAAGTCCAGGCTACTGGCCTGTAATCATTATTTACTTGGGGACAAGACTTCTTGGAACTGGAATTATGATGGATTTTTTTCTAAAGCTCTGGCACTGTGTATGTGTCTATAGAAAGCTGGAAAACACGACGCCAGGCTGGTGTTAGTTCTTCCGCAAATGTCCTTGAAAGAAAAGTTGTAAAAAGTTATCAGGTCCTTCTGCTTTGTTAGCTTGTAATGTTTTAAAAACTTCGGTAAAGTACTGTATTGGTGTGTGTGTGTGTGTGTGTGTATTGGTGTGTGTGTGTGTGTGTGTATTGGTGTGTGTGTGTGTGTGTGTGTGTGTGTGTGTGTGTGTGTGTATGCATGTCTTACAACCTCTCGCTCTCTCACTGTCACGCTCTCTCTTGCTCTCTCTCGGTCAAGTTCACACTCCTGGTGTGTGCATCTCTCTCTCTCTCTCTCTCTCTCTCTCTCGCTCTCTCTCTCTCTCTCTCTCTCTCTCTCTCTCCCTCTCTCTCTCTCAACCTGTGTTGTGTTTGCAATTGTTGATATCCATGAGCGCAGTGTTTTTGTGAATTGTTTTGAACAAAAGATCAAAAGGTTAAACAATAACAAAGTGCCAGTATTAGTGGAGGAAACTGTATATAAGTAAACATACAGTGTATGATGATGAGTTAATCCAGCCTGACCTGCTTCATGTAGTTTATTCAGAATTTCTGTTTGTAGAGAATTTAGTGAGAATGGTGATGTGGAGTTTTGGTGTGTGTTTATTTTCCAGTGAGAATCTGTTTAATAATGCGGAGTCCGGTGCGGATCCTGAGGCTACTAAAGCCCTGGTCATCATCACAGACGGAAGTCCTTCTGATATAGAACACAATGAGATACGGCACTGTGAGGAACTCAACATCGCTCGCTTTATTATCGGGGTGAGTTCACTAATGCACACACACCACTCTTCCATCCATCCATCCATCCATCATCTTCATCATCCATCTCCATCATCTCCATCCATCATCTCCATCATCCATCTCCATCATCTCCATCATCTCCATCATCTCCATCATCCATCTCCATCATCCATCTCCATCATCTCCATCATGTATCTCCATCATCTCCATCATCTCCATCATCCATCTCCATCATCCATCTCCATCATTTTCATCATCCATCTCCATCATCTCCATCCATCATCTCCATCATCCATCTCCATCATCCATCCATCATCCGTCACTCAGCTCTCATTCATCAGTCCATCATCTCTCCTCCTCCTCACTGATCCAGTGCTGTAATGAAGTTGTTTTTGATCATATCATTAGGTGGGGAATAAAGTCCACTTAGAGAATCTGAAGAAACTCGCCTCAGAGCCGACAGAGAGCAACGTCTTCATGATTCAAAACTACAATGGACTAAATGGACTTCTGGATAAACTGCAAAATAAGATCTATGGCATCGAGGGTAATAAAAACACTTTAAGATAGTTTTGTGTGTGTGTGTGTGTGTGTGTGTGTGTGTGAGAGAGAGAGAGAGAGAGAGAGAGAGAGAGAGAGAGAGAGAGAGAGAGAGTGTATATACTCAGTATGTTTTGTAACAGGGAAAATCCAATAATCATCATTAATATTCCAGAGAACAGGCAGGTAACATCACACAGGGATAATCCATGATCAAAACTAAAACACGAGCAAGAGACACAAACAAGACCGAACAGGAAACAGGAAACACACCTCAGTACTTATCTATACACATCACTATAACACATTCATTTAGTGTAAATAATTATGGAAAATACAACACCGGCCCGCCACGGACCTGTACGTCATCTTACATTACATGTAGTTGCTTAGTGACAAGCATGACGCAAGGCGACGATCAAACTCTACTTGGGCCTCTGAAAGGGAATTTTTAATTCAAAACGAATCCAGATGGAAGCACTGATAAGACCAAAGTCTTTTGCACTGTCTGCAATAAAGAATTTGCATATCAATTCACTTCTAGTCTGAAACACCACCTGATCTCAAAGCATGTTATTGCAAGCTCTGCAGTTACCACAACCCCAGCTGCTACAGTCAACACGCTCCGCCAAACCACACTGACCGAGAGCAGCAACACACAATTATTAAATCTGCATCGGAAACACCAACCAATGCAAAAGCTAAATGGATTGCTACAAGAGCCCGAAGTGGCCATGCGTTCTCTTTTTTTCTTTCTGGTTTTCTCATGATTTCGACATAACAAAAGATGTTTTCTTGTATTTACGACTTTTTTCAGTGTACTCAAAGGCAACAAAATCATAGCGCAATCCCGCAGCATCATGGATGAACAGATTAATGTTCACTTTGATCAGAGACTCACTCAAGATGAAATAGCTCTGTGTCTGTCAGTGACTGACGACTTCCACATTAGTGTCCGACACTTGAGCAGGGGACGCGCCTCTCTCTTAATGCGGAGATAAAGTCCATCTCTACAGTGGGTAATTATTACATTTATGACGGCGACGCTGAAGATGCCAACATGCATGCAGCACCAGTCCCATTCACCAGGCGCGAGATTTTCTTTTTGCAATGTTTATACAATGCTGTTCTCATCTAACACAATAATGACTTTAAAAGATACTTTGGGGGGTAATTTCTCACCCAAAATTGATGTGCGATTAATTGCGATTAATTAATTGGCACATCATGTAAATTATTCAAATAAAAATTTTAATAAACATGACTATAAATAGGCATGATGTTACACAAGCTTCAGATACCGGTCATGCACGAGGACGCTTCCCACAGCGTTCAGCTAATGCAACGTGAAGTTCCCTTTGAAAGGGAACTCCCTGAGACGATACGGGGAAGAAACCTCGAGAGGAAACGGACTCAAAAGGGAACCCGTCCTCATCTGGGTGACACCGGATAGTGCGATTATAAATAAATACACCCCTTCTGTAAAAGTGCTAATACTACATGCTCAAATAGTGCAGTTGTGTACGCAGGAAATTCATTACAGTTTCTACAGGAAGTCTGTTGTGTTGAACTTCTCCACTGGTCACTGATGGAGACTCGAGTGCAGAACTGTTTGTGGTGATTGTAGTGCTAAAGCTATCATAGCATAACTGTTCATATGAACTGAGGTCCAGAGCATCTTTATGGTGTGTAAGTGGAACCGTCCTCAGTAATCTCAGTGATCTTTAGTCTGCACCATGTGGGACATCCTCAGCAGCAGCATGTGACTCCAACTGATGAGAACTCCAATCAGAAGTAGAACATGAGGATGGATCAGAAGGGGTCAGGATCACTGGCATCTCAGGAGTATCAAGTGTAGCTAGAGAGAGAGAGAGAGAGCGAGAAAGAGAGAGAGAGACAGAGAGGGGGGACAGATTATTAGGTATGGTTATTGTCTTGTAATGGTCAAGGACAGTGTACTATGCGAGACTGAAAGCAGGGACTCCGGTAAGACTAGCTATGACATCATAACTAATTGGGAGAAACAGAAGGGAACACAGACATGAGGGCTCCCTGGGACATAATGCAGCCAGACACTCCACCATCAACACACCTGGGTTAAAGTGTGTGTGGGGGTGGGGGAACACCCAAACATCCCAGTTCACCACAACACTTTATACCTAAGAAAAAAACTATTCAGAAAAAGCTTGAGTAAACAAATACGTTTTAAGCCTAGACTTAAGAGACTGAGACTGAGACTGTGTCTGAGTCCCGAACACTAACAGGAAGACTGTTCCATAACTGTGGGGCTCTATAAGAGAAAGCTCTTCCCCCTGCTGTAGCCTTCACTATTCCAGGTACCAACAAATAGCCTGCATCTTTTGATGGAAGTAGGCATGGCGAATCATAACAGAATAAAAGTTCACTCAGGGACTGTGGCGTGAGAACATTTAGTGCTTTACATGTCAGTAGTAGTATTTTATAATCAGTGTGAGATTTAACCGGGAGCCAGTGCAGTGTGGATAAGATCGGGGTGATGTGGTCGTATCTTCTGGTTCTAGTTAGGACTCTAGCAGCTGCATTCTGGACTAACTGGAGTTTGTTTATGTTCCTACTGGAACATCCAGACAGTAAGGCATTACAGTAATCTAGTCTAGAGGTGACGAATGCATGAACTAATATTTCTGCATCATGTAGTGACATTATATTTCTTATCTTAGAAATATTTCTGAGATGAAAGAAGACTATCCTAGTAATATTATCTACAGGAGCATCAGATGATAGACTGGAGTCAATAATCACTCCAAGGTCTTTAACTACTGCACATGATGAAACAAAAAGACCATCCAGAGTTACTGTGAGATCAGAAAGATTACTTCTAGCTACACGTGGTCCTAGTACAAGTTCTTTTGTCTTATCAGAATTAAATAAGAGGAAGTTAATAAACATCCAACGTCTAATGTCCTTTACACATTCCTCAACTTTACTAAGCTGAGGAATGAGAGGAGGAATGAGAGGAGGAATGAGAATGAGAGGAGGAATAAGAGGAGGAATGAGAGGAGGAATGAGAATGAGAGGAGGAATGAGAATGAGAGGAGGAATGAGAGGAGGAATGAGAATGAGAGGAGGAATGAGAATGAGAGGAGGAGTGAGAATGAGAGGAGGAATGAGAGGAGGAATGAGAATAAGAGGAGGAATGAGAGGAGGAATGAGAGGAGGAATGAGAGGAGGAATAAGAGGAGGAATGAGAGGAGGAATGAGAATGAGAGGAGGAATGAGAATGAGAGGAGGAATGAGAGGAGGAATGAGAATAAGAGGAGGAATGAGAGGAGGAATGAGAATAAGAGGAGGAATGAGAGGAGGAATGAGAGGAGGAATGAGAGGAGGAATGAGAGGAGGAATGAGAGGAGGAATAAGAGGAGGAATGAGAGGAGGAATGAGAATGAGAGGAGGAATGAGAATGAGAGGAGGAATGAGAGGAGGAATGAGAATGAGAGGAGGAATGAGAGGAGGAATGAGAGGAGGAATTTGTCAGTCTCTATTGGCACTCATGTATCTTCAGGTCAGTTACGGTGCTGAGGATGCTTTGGAAAAATGAATAAATGATAAATGTTTAAGGTGCCATGACTGAAAGTGTTTTGTGAAAAATGTCAATTAAAAAAGTAAATGTCACTAATGAATAATGGGTTTTTGTCTTCAGGAGCTCAGGGCAGGACCTTTAGAGAAGAGCTGTCTCAGAGTGGATTCAGTGCTTCCAGTGACAAGGTGATCAAACATCAGACAAACATCTGTCTGAACTCACACCATTCACCACATCTGTCTAAACAAACACTCACCACATCTGCCTAAACACACCCCATTCACCACATCTGTCTAAACAAACACTTACCACATCTGTCTAAACACACCCCATTCACCACATCTGTCTAAACAAACACTTACCACATCTTTTTAACAGTTTGTCATTAACAAGTCCAAGTTGTGGACTTATACCCAGTGTTAAAGTCCAATTTTGTTAAGTACTTCACCACTGTTCACCCAAGCCAATGGCATCAGGTGACACTGAGGGTCAAATATAATAATAATAATAATAATAATAATAATAATAATAATAATAATAATAATAATAATAATAAATATACCTGCAATGCAAGCCAATTATCAACACCATGAGCAGCAAAAGAAGCTTCGTGACATGTTTTTGAATAGAATCCGATGAACAGTGTATGAGGAGATGGAAAAAGTAAACTTTCAATCATAAAAAAAAACATTTATTAAAAAAAAAAAACTAAAAATAGCTACTTCTTAGATTTTTTGTCCAGTATGTGGTGCTGTTCTGAAACTGCTCAGGTAGCATCTGGGCATGATGGTTTTAATGCGGGAAAGAGTTCAAGAGTTATAAGCCAAAAAATCTGTTTTTGCTATCTCCTGACCGGTAGGGGGCAGTGCAGCGAATCACTGCAGGTTACCTCAGGGCCTAATGGTGTGATACGTAACAAGTTTCATCACAATCCCTCAAAGTGTTGCGCTTTCTTCATTAAATTCGTTACCACGGCATTCAAAAATGGTATGGTTTATCAAAATTCTGTGAATTTTGTTGTGAGTGTCTCTAGATGATGCAGGCCAATTTTCGTGCAAATCGGACAAACAGCCTAGGACGAGTTAGAATTCAAAAAATGAAGAATTTTCATGATGGGAAAAAAGACGATCATCGAATCATCTTCAGAAAAGGAATCAGAGGAAAAAGGAATGTCATTTCTAGCCCTTACGGTTCAAAAGTTATTAACGTAAATGTCAGTGTAAATTTGGGCAGTTGGTGGTGCTAGAGTCTTTGAGGTAGAGATTCCAAAATTGCTATGATTAATGGAGAGACTGTCCTCTATCTGTGTGCCAAATTTCATAACTTTCCTGCAAGCGGTTCTATGGGTGGCCATAGACTCAAGCGGAATAATAATAATAATAATAATAATAATAATAATAATAACAACAACAACAACAACAACAACAATAATAATAATAATAATAATAATAATAATAACAAAAGCAACAATAATAATAATAATAATAATTATTATTATTATTATAGGAAAACTAACGAAAACAATAGGGGTCTTTGTGGGATTGTGGGATTTTTTAGGGAGTGAAAGCTCCAGTGCACTGGAAGGATTTTGCGATTGAGACAGCCCTTAAAATGGCAGACTCCCTGATCAGTGCCCTGACTACTCAGCTAGGGAGAGGGTTGAGACATAGCTCAGGAGTTAAAGTTAACCATCCAGGAACACCTTTCTATAAAATACATTCTCAGATTGATTTTAATTGTGGAAACTGTAGTAGCGGATCTTATATTGCGGTATCACGGTTTTAGGACCCTGACTGCAAACAGTCAGCTTCAGTCACCAGATGGGACTCAGCCAACAGAACAAGGACCTGAGTCCTGACCAAGCAAGAGAGTATGGAGTTAAAAGCTCAACGATGCATTCAGGGGCAAGAGCACAAGAACTTAATTCTCCCCTTTATCAGCTGCCCAGTGAAGATCATTAGTAACTCTGAGAAGAGCTGTCTCTGAGAAGTGATGAGGGCAAACACCTGACTGAAACTTTTCAAGCCTTCATGACTTGCATTAAATCCACAATTTCTAAAGTCCTGGAGTTAAAGGCCAAGTTAGAGATAGGCATAAGGTTACTCAAGACCGAGATGTAAACACTGGCCATCTTAAAGGCATCAAAACACATCCAGATAATAGTGAGTTATTAATACTTGAGAGAAGACTACGCCTGAACACCCACAACTTTTTTTTAAAGAAGGTAGAGAAAGGATCTGTGGGACAAGCGGAAAGTTGCATGTTAACATGTTGGTGATGTTCTGCAATGGGGTAGTTGTTAACTGGTTTAGAGGAGGGCTATGATAGGGCCAGGGGGTCTACAGAAGCAGTGTGAGGGGACATGCAAGATCTGATGTTTTTAATCGTATTGGGAAAGAAAGCTAAAAACCTTTTGGATTCAACGGATGAGGACACAGACACAATAACAGATGATCATCTGCACCGAACTGAAGTGTCAGTCTTTGTGGCAACTGTGCTGCTTGAGATTGCTGAGGATGGCTCTGTTGTGATTTTTTTTACAATGACTGAGCCAGCATGAGACAGTACATCCTTTATTCCAGCATGAATAAGAACAGCACTCACATAGGGATCATTCATAAGAAGTGCAAGCAGCTGTCAGTGAATGTCGTCCAACTGAACACCAAGAAAAGACTCGACCACTGTCTGTTTAGAGCAGAGCTTCATGCATCTGACATTGGAGTTGGTAGTGATGCTGATGGTAGTCAGTCCTGAAGTCATGAGCTGACCTGATGTAGCAAGTATTATCAGTGTTAGATGAGCAGATGATGAACAGCACACAGAAGGAGGAGACGCAGGGGTGACCACTGCAGAAAGTAAGACATCAGCGGAGCAGGTGAGGTGGAGGTGGCCACAGCAGGAGGATTTCATACATGATTTCATATAATAACTATATAAATCATACAGGTTATGCACTTTTAATGAACCATGCTTTCTTGGAGAAGAACAACTGAGTATTGAGAGATACAGGAATTAATGGTTTTATTCTACAAAACACAAATGCACAATATACAGGAAGTAAAAACAAAGAGAACTACAGAGTTAATGCACAGAGCTGGGGGGCATAGGAGGTGTCACGGTTCAAAGATGGATACGGAAGCAATCGCAGATTTCAAAAATTTAATAAACAAACAGACAAAAAAACAAAGATGCAATAAAACAAGGCTAAATACTGTGGCAAAACTAAACACCGACACACAGACAAAAGCAAGGATAGACAATTACATGAGACAAAGAAGCAGTGCAAACAGTGGCTATACATACATATATATAAGTGCTCGTTAAACAAAAAATGTGATACAGGTGCAGGTGGTCATGTGACAGTAATATGGTGCAGTGGCTGCTGGGAAAGTCCAGAGTTACCTCCTCGATATATGAAAGGAGGCTTGAAGGAAAAGCATCTGGATGTGATGGTAAAGCATCTCACTGATGGTGAAGCCCCTACATTGTATGATGCATACCTTTTTATATCCTTGAGGCTCTCTGAAGTGAACAATGACCAAATGGAAGATACACTATGAACTTTATAGCGGGATGGACCCCAGCCGGGTCGCTCACCCTAGTGAACTGTATGTTAATTAGGTTCCTGAGAATGAGTTGGTGGGAACAAAAGCGAAAGGTCTTCTGTGTAGACCAGGTGGCTAATGATATTTATTCCATGAGCATGGCTGTCAGATTCCACCATAAGTTCATATGAAAGATGTTCTTTAAATCCCATTAACATTCCAGAGCACAGGTATTCTCAGGTAACAAACACAAACCAACATTGCAATATATAAAACCATATATTGTACATGCTTGTTACGCCACGGCCAGCAGATGGCACAGTGGCTCGGCTCCGGACGAGTCATGTGACTTTGTTTTGGTTCGCTCGCTTCCTGCTTGAGCACTTAGTTTAAGTGTCTTTAATTTGCCCCAGGTGTCCATGTTTTGGTTGTGATTAGATTTTCTATTTAAACGCCTTGGTTAGTGAGCACTTCGCTCAGTATTATAGTTTATATAGTTATATTGGTCGTATTATTTGTGTCGGCCCTTTGAATGCCTTGCATGATCTCATTGTAGACCGCGTTTACTTTGGTTTTGAGTTTAGTGTTTAATAAAGACTTTTGATCTGCACCTGCATCCGCCTCCAGTCTACGATCCGTTACAATGCTATTTCCAAAACTTGTATTATATTTATGGATTAGATTGATACCAAACATACCCCGAGGATATTTTAGTTAAACACAGTTTAGATGACCAAGTTTAGTTCACGTGGCCTCTCTGACCCACATTCCTGATCACATTAACCTTAAACAAATTACTGCCACAGTTTATAAATCTACTATAAGTACTGACCATTTGCACAAAGAAACCTCTGAAATGACAGTAGCCACACTGGCATATGGAGCTGGTTCCACATGACTTTCCCATCCTGAAGCTTCTCTCTTTCTTGGCCGTATGGGACAGGTACTGAACAAGTGTCCTGTAACACACAAGCCCTGCCATCTCCATGTTGGTGGCTAGGGACCAAGAAGCTGAGATGAATGCAGTTCAATCAGAGATTTTCATCTAAAAATGTTATAGGAAAAATCCAGGCACAGAGTCTAAGTCAACAACTCAATACTACGCGAACAAAACAACAAGAGGAAACCATCACGCTGGAAAAAAGTGCAGGGGTCATACACTATGATCAACTATGAGATCACCAATGGAAAAGATGCTCAGAAATGGAGGCAGAAAATGCAAACAAGATTTAGCTACGAGTGATACAGAGTATATACTTTATATGGAGTCTGAATGATCTGGAATGAGTTACAGGTGTATACAAATAAAATCTTAAAATCTGTCTGAACACCAACACTTAACCACCTCTTTCTTTATTCTGTATTCCAGGACACTCTTATTCTGGGAGCGGTTGGATCTAATAATTGGCAGGGAAATCTGTATGAAGTTTCAGGATCCGAAGCTGAGATGGAAATCAAAGACAGTAACCTAAATAATGACTCGTACAATGGTACGTGTTTGTTCCACAAGGACATGTCTCTGTTTCTTTCAGCTGTTAGTGACATGTACTGTACATGTAGTTAGTGCAGTCTAACACAGAACCTCAGCAGCTGAGCTTCCACAACCGTGTGTGTGTGTGTGTGTGTTGTGTTCAGGTTACTCTGTTGTGGTTGGACGGAGAGGTAGAGATTCTCTTGTGTTCTCTGGAGCACCAAGATCTAATCACAGGGGTCAGGTGATTCTGTTTATGAAGATGTACCACACATGGGAAGTCATGAGCAATGTCTCTGGAGAACAGGTAAGAAACAGCCTCAGCATGTTCACATTATTCACCTTTAGTCCAAGTTTAGTTTCTAAACTTGTTTCACCTTTAGGTTCTGTATCCTTTTGAGGAACTAAAAGATCTGGAATGTTTAACACTCTCCTAAACAAGAAGTACACAGTTCTGAAGGAGTTTGTGGTTTGTTTCCTCCACACTGTCAGGACTCTGAACATTAAACAGAGAACACAAACTGGGAGTTGGATCTGATATTTCAGATTGTGGTAAAACAACACCGCTGTAGACAGGAAGTGAGGTCAGATTTTTCTGTTGAACAAATATGATATAATTTAAAGTGAATATGGTGAAAGGGCCAGCTGGCTCCAGGTCATGTTCAACACCATCATTAACACAAAACTGAGAAACACCTGAAACCTGCATCCCAGCTACACAGCAGGTGCACTGAAACACGGCAGATACACAGCAGCAACAGCAGCAGAACTAATGTTTAATCACATGAACCTCACACAGCTACATGGCAGGTGCACTGTAGTAATGAAATCACAACACAGCACACACACATCTGTAATGTAATAATTTATTAAATAATGCCTCTGCAGATCGGCTCGTATTTCGGAGGATCGGTGTGTGTGTTAGACCTGGACTCAGACAGCAACACTGACTTCCTCGTGGTTGGAGCTCCGCTGTATTACAAACCTCATCCTCCAAGAGAGGGACGGGTATACATCTACAGACTCACACAACAGGTGCACACACACACACACACACACACACACACACACACACACACACACACACACTACAGGACATCACTGTGTGATACTGAAGTAGTATAATTCCATGAGGCAGCAGCGTACTGTATATACAATGATATGGCAGCTAATTAAAACTCTGTGTGTGTGTGTGTGTGTGTGTGTGTGTGTGTGTGTGTGTGTGTGTATGTGTGTGTGTGTGTGTGTGTGTGTGTAGCTGAAGTTGGAGAAGGAGTTGGAGGTGTTTGAATCAACTCAGGGTCGGTTTGGGATGACTCTAGCTGCTGTAGCAGATCTGAATGGAGACCAGCTGCAGGATTTAGCTGTTGGAGCTCCACTGGAAGACAATCAGAAAGGAGCCATTTACATTTACCTCGGCAACCGTGAACACGGTATCCGCCCCCAGTACAGCCAGGTACAGCTCTAAACATCTCCCCCCAGTACAGACAGGTACAACTCTAAACATCCGCCCCCAGTACAGCCAGGTACAACTCTAAACATCCGCCCCCAGTACAGCCAGGTACAACTCTAAACATCCGCCCCCAGTACAGCCAGGTACAACTCCAAACATCTGCCCCCAGTACAGACAGGTACAACTCAAAAATCCGCCCCCAGTACAGCCAGGTACAACTCTACACATCTGCCCCCAGTACAGACAGGTACAACTCTAAACATCCGCCCCCAGTACAGACAGGTACAACTCTAAAACATCTGCCCCCAGTACAGACAGGTACAACTCTAAAACATCTGCCCCCAGTACAGACAGGTACAACTCCAAACATCTGCCCCCAGTACAGACAGGTACAACTCTACACATCTGCCCCCAGTACAGCCAGGTACAACTCCAAACATCTGCCCCAGTACAGACAGGTACAACTATAAACATCTGCCCCAGTACAGACAAGTACAACTATAAACATCTGCCCCAGTACAGACAGGTACAACTCCAAACATCTGCCCCAGTACAGACAGGTACAACTCCAAACATCTGCCCCAGTACAGACAGGTACAACTATAAACATCTGCCCCAGTACAGACAGGTACAACTCTACACATCTGCCCTGGTACAGACAGGTACAACTTCAAACATCTGCCCCAGTACAGACAAGTACAACTCCAAACTTCTGCCCCAAGTACAGACAGGTACAACTCTACACATCTGCCCCCAGTACAGACAGGTACAACTCTACACATCTGCCCCAGTACAGACAGGTACAACTTCAAACATCTGCCCCAGTACAGACAGGTACAACTTCAAACATCTGCCCCAGTACAGACAGGTACAACTCCAAACATCTGCCCCAGTACAGACAGGTACAACTCTACACATCTGCCCCCAGTACAGCCAGGTACAACTCTACACATCTGCCCCCAGTACAGCCAGGTACAACTCCAAACACAGACACACAGGATGCAGTACCTACAGTCATAAAGAGCATATTTTTGTGTGTGTGTGTGTGTGTGTGTGTGTGTGTGTGTGTGTGTGTGTGTGTGTGTATAGAGAATTGTGGCAAGTTCCATCTCTAAGGAGCTTCAACATTTCGGTTTGGCGATCGACGGTGTGATGGACATGGGACAGGATGGTCTGATGGACATCGCTGTTGGAGCACAAGGGACCGTTGTACTCTTGAAGTATGAAAAACTCATAATTGAATATTTTTAAACACAAATCTCTATATTTAGAGTTGAGTCTAGTACAGCTACTCATAGACTTAAATGATCCAGGCAAACAAAGAAGTAATCCAAAACCCGTGGTCAGTGAACAGGCAAGGGTCAGGCGATGTGCAGACAGAGTAAACAAACCATGGACCAACGGTTTGGAATAGACTGGTAGGAGAGACACAGGGCGTATTCCTAGCAATGAGAGTGAACTGGATGTCCTTATTTACTGTGAGGTTGCTGTGAAGGTCATTGAGTGCAGGTGTGTGTGGAATCAGTAATCAGGTGAGTGGGAGCGTGAGAAAGTCTGGCTGTTGTAGCTCTCGGTGGCCATGTTCGTAACCCGTACTGTTTTCTGGGAAGTGTAGTCTAGCGTTGCCATAACAACGTGGGGGGCGGAGTTTCTCAGTTCTGTGTGATTCTGATCTGAACTTAAGTGCATTTCTCTTGAGTGATATCGACACGAGTGAGGAGCAGTATTAAGATGGAGGCATGAAGTACATGCAGGTGATTTTAATAATCTGACACATTGAGCTAGAAAATCCACTTAAGCAGCTGCGTGACCCGACTCTGAATACAAGGAACTGTCCTCATGTAAATATTGATGTAAATTTTGGACTAACTGATGTAACTGGTTCTCTCAGAACTCGGCCGGTTGTGTCCGTCTCAGCGAAGCTCAGTTTCTCTCCTTCTGAAATCAACCTGACCCACTTCGACTGCCTCGGCAACTCAGAAAATTCATTTCCCATCATTACTCTCAGCATCTGCTTCAGTATGGCAGAGAACACCAACAGCAAAGGTATGATCACCTGCAACACAGGTACACATGCTAACTCAGAGCACAGGTACACACCACAAACACTCGGATACAGACAACAAACACTCAGGTACACACAACAAACACTCGGATACACACAACAAACACTCAGGTACACACAACAAACACTCAGGTACACACAACAAACACTCAGATACACACCACAAACGGATACACACCACAAACACTCAGGTACACACCACAAACACTCAGATACACACCACAAACGGATACACACAACAAACACTCAGGTACACACAACAAACACACAGATACAAACACTCGGATACACACAACAAACACTCAGCATATACCCAACAAACAAACACTCAGGTACACACAACAAACACTCAGATACAAACACTCGGATACACACAACAAACACTCAGATACACACCACAAACACTCAGATACACACCACAAACACTCGGATACACACCACAAACACTCGGATACACACAACAAACACTCAGGTACACACCACAAACACTCGGATACACACAACAAACACTCAGATACACACAACAAACACTCAGGTACACACAACAAACACTCAGGTACACACAACAAACACTCAGGTACACACAACAAACACTCAGGTACACACAACAAACACTCAGATACAAACACTCGGATACACACAACAAACACTCAGCATATACCCAACAAACACTCAGATACACACAACAAACACTCAGGTACACACAACAAACACTCAAATACAAACACTCGGATACACACAACAAACACTCAGATACACACAACAAACACTCAGGTACACACAACAAACACTCTGATACACACAACAAACACTCAGCATATACCCAACAAACACTCAGATACACACCACAAACACTCGGATACACCCAACAAACACTCAGGTACACACAACAAACACACAGATGCACACAACAAACACTCAGCATATACCCAACAAACACTCAGGTACACACAACAAACACACAGATACACACAACAAACACTCGGATACACACAACAAACAATCGGTATATACCCAACAAACACTCAGATACACACAACAAACAATCGGGTACACACAACAAACAATCGGGTACACACAACAAACAATCGGATACACACCACGAACACTCAGGTACACACAACAAACACTCAGGTACACACAACAAACAATGGGATACACACAACAAACACTCAGGTACACACAACAAACACTCAGCATATACCCAACAAACACACAGATACACACCACAAACACTCAGATACACACCACAAACACTCAGATACACACCACAAACACTCAGATACACATCACAAACACTCAGCATATACCCAACAAACACTCAGATACACACAACAAACACACAGATACACACCACAAACACACAGATACACACCACAAACACTCAGGTACACACAATAAACACTCAGATACACACCACAAACACTCAGATACACACAACAAACACTCGGATACACACCACAAACACTCAGATACACACCACAAACACTCAGATACACACCACAAACACTCGGATACACACCACAAACACTCGGATACACACAACAAACACTCAGATACACACCACAAACACTCGGATACACACCACGAACACACAGATACACACCACAAACACTCGGATACACACCACGAACACTCAGATACACACACAGAATATGCACACTACACACAGTATACACTAGGGGTGTAACACAGTGCCATTAGCTCTATTTGTATCTACTGTATTTGTATCTACCCTCTCTTCCTCTCAGGGGCAGTGAAGAGTGGTCTGAACGTGACGTTGGAGCTCAAAGCTGACGTTGTGAGAAAGGACAGTCGGGCGTTTTTCAGTGCAGATGATAAGACGTCCAGGAGTCTGGTGACGTCTGTGCTGCTGGACTCTGAGTTTTCCTGTTACAGCCACACAGTCTTTATGCACGTATGTTCCATCTCTTTATGACACGGAGGACTGGGATTAAATTGTGCTGATGGAATACGATGTCTTCCTGTCACTCTGTCACACCATCATCTGAAGTCATAATTATACATCTGTGTTCATGTCTCTTCACAAATTCTTTATTTAATGTGTTTATACAAAAAAGGAATTACAGTTAAAATAATTTCCACAATGAAAGGCTGAACGTAAAGCCAGACACTGAGGGTCATAACTAGTTTAGGAACATTTTAAATCTCTACAGTTTTTATTTGTTGCCTGTTACAATGTGAGAAAACCAAATTCCTCATGTTGATTTAAACATTGAAGTGAATTATAAATAATCATGATGAAGATGTTAGGAAAGTAATCTTTTCCCTGTGTCTCTGTGTTTCAGAGCTGTGTGAAGGACACCGTGTCTCCGGTGTTATTCCGACTCCAGTTCAACCAGTCTGATCATCAGCCCAAGAGCTCCAACTCCATACTGAACATCGACTGCAAGACCACGGCTCAAGTAGAGGTGAGTCACACCACTGTCACACTGGGAGCTGATTGGCTGAATTACAGTCTATCTGTGAGCTGATTGGCTGAATTACAGTCTATCTGTGAGCTGATTGGCTGAATCAGAGTCTATCTCGGAGCTGATTGGCTGAATCAGAGTCTATCTGTGAGCTGATTGGCTGAATCAAAGTTTGTGTGTGCTGATTGGCTGAATTAGAGTCTATCTGTGAGCTGATTGGCTGAGGTACTATATTTATCTATGTAGTTAGGAGGTTACAGTAATATTTTAAAAATGAAAATCAAATTTTAACTGATCTTTATTGAAATGTAATAATTAATGTAGATTTCTGTTGTGTGTGTGTGTGTGTGTGTGTTTCCAGGTTCCCTTTCAAATTAACTGCAAAAACACGAGCTGTGTATCAGACCTGCAGCTGGACTTTAACTTCCTGTAAGAATCCAAATCTTCACATTTCTGCATTTCTGCTAAATGTAATTTCTGTATTGGAATTAAAACGTCTGCCATTTTAAAGTTCGTCCCAAATGCTGTCACACACACAATCTGTTCTAGTCATTTCTTGGTGGTTATGTGTTTGTATAGTGTTACTCCCAGAGTGTATGGAAGTGTGTACATTCTCCATGATGCACTGCAAGCTTATATCAAGTGTAACTGTGTGTGTTTGTGTGTGTGTGTGTGTGTGTATTTAGGAACAATACATTGCTGGTGGTGGACCAGGCGTCTTTTATCATCCATGTGACTCTACTGAATAAAGGAGACGACTCGTTCAACACCAGCGTGGTTCTGCTCTACCCTCCTGGATTATCACTCTCAATGTTCAAGACCATTGAGGTACAGCACTCGTTTACCCACTTTATTTATCACTCTATTTATCAAACTCATAAAATTACCTAATTCTGATTCAGATTGTGACTCTGATTGTGATTGTGACTCTGGTTGGGACTGTGATTGTGACTATGATTGGGACTCTAACTCTGATCGTGATTGTGACTCTGACTCTGATTGTGACACTGACTCTGTGACTCTGATTGTGATTGTGACTCTGATTGTGATTATGACTCTGATTGTGATTGTGACTCTGATTGTGATTATGACTCTGATTCTGATTGTGACTCTGATCGTGATTGTAACTCTGATTTGGATTGTGATTCTGACTCTGATTGTGACTCTGATTTTGATTCTGATTGTGATTATGATTCTAATTGTGATTGTGACTCTGACTCTGATTGTGACTCTGATTGTGATTGTGGCTGATTTTGACTCTGGCTCTGATTGTGACTCTGATTGTGATTATGATTCTAATTGTGAATCTTGTTTGTGACGCTGATTCTGATCGTGATTGTGACTTTGATTTTGACTCTGATTGTGACTCTGACTCTGATTGAGACTCTGATTGTAACTCTGACTCTGTGACTCTGATTCAGATTGCGACTGTGATTCTGACTCTGATTTTGACTCTGATTTTGACTCTGATTGTTACTGAGACTCTGATTAAGACTCTGACTCTGATTGAGATGCTGACTGATTCTGATTGTGACACTGACTCTGTGATTGTGACTCTGATTGTGATTGTGTCCCTGATTGTGACTCTGATTCTGATTGTGACTCTGACTCGGATTGTGCCTATGACTCTGATTGGGATTGTGACTCTGATTGTGACTCTGACTCTGGTTGGGACTGTGATTGTGACTGATTTTGACTCTAACTCTGATCGTGATTGTGATTGTAATTGTAACTCTGATTCGGATTGTGACTCTGATTGTGACGCTGACTCTGATCATGATTGTGACTCTGATTTTGACTCTAATTGTGATTGTGACTCTGATTGTGACTCTGACTCAGATTGTGACTCTGTGACTCTGATTGTGACTGATTGTGACCCTGACTCTGTGACTCTGATTCAGATTGTGACTCTGACTCTGATTTTGACTCTGATTGTGACTGAGACTCTGATTAAGACTCTGACTGAGATGCTGACTGATTCTGATTTTGACACTGACTCTGATTGTGATTCTGACTCTGATTGTGACTGTGATTGTGACTCTGTGATTGTGACTCTGATTGTGATTGTGTCTCTGATTGTGACTCTGATTCTGACTGATTGTGACTCTGATTTTGACTCTGATTGTGATTATGATTCTAATTGTGATTATAACTCTGATTGTGACTCTGACTCTGATTCTGAGTGTGACTCTGATTGTGACTCTGATTCTGATTGTGACTCTGTGACTGGGACTCTGTGTGACTCTGATTGAGACTCTGACTCTGACTCTTGACTCTGACTCTTATGGTGACTCTGATTGTGATTGTTACTCTGATTGTGTTTCTGACTCTGTGTTTCTGTCTCTGATTGTAATTGTGACTCTGATTGTGACTCTGATTCTGATTGTGACTCTGATTGTGACTATGACTCTGATCGGGATTGTGACTCTGATTGTGACTCTGATTGTGATTGTGACTCTGACTCTCATTCTGAGTGTGACTCTGTGTTTCTGACTCTGATTGTGTTTCTGTCTCTGATTGTGATTATGACTCTGACTCTGAGTGTGACTATGACTCTGATTGTGATTGTGACTCTGATTGTGACACTGACTCTGATTGTGACTCTGACTCGGATTGTGACTATGACTCTGATTGTGATTGTGACTCCGACTCTCATTCTGATTGTAACGGATTGTGATTGTGACTCTGATTGTGACTGTGACTCTGATTGTAACTCTGACTCTGTGACTCTGATTCAGATTGTGACTGTGATTCTGACTCTGATTTTGACTCTGATTGTTACTGAGACTCTGATTAAGACTGACTCTGATTGTGACTCTGATTGTAACTCTGACTCTGTGACTTTGATTCAGATTGTGACTGTGATTCTGACTCTGATTTTGACTCTGATTGTTACTGAGACTCTGATTAAGACTCTGACTCTGATTGAGATGCTGACTGATTCTGATTGTGACACTGACTCTGATTGTGACACTGTGATTGTGACTCTGATTGTGTCCCTGATTGTGACTCTGTGATTGTGACTCTGACTCCGATTGTGACTATGACTCTGATTGGGATTGTGACTCTGACTCTGGTTGGGACTGTGATTGTGACTGATTGGGAATCTAACTCTGATCGTGATTGGAATTGTAACTGTGATTCGGATTGTGACTGATCGTGGCTCTGATTGTGACTCTGACTCTGATTGTGACTGATTGTGACTCTGATTTTGACTGATTGTGACTGATTGTGATTATGATACTAATTGTGATTGTGACTCTGATTGTGACGCTGACTCTGATTGGGACTCTGATCGTGATTGTGACTCTGATTTTGACTCTAATTGTGATTGTGACTCTGACTCAGATTGTGACTCTGTGACTCTGATTGTGACTCTGACTCAGATTGTGACTCTGACTCTGATTGTGACTCTGATTGTGACTCTGACTCAGATTGTGACTCTGTGACTCTGATTGTGATTCTGACTCTGATTCTGCCTCTGATTTTGATTGTGATTCTGATTGTGACTCTGATTGTGACTGATTGTGATTCTGACTGATTTTGACTCTGTGACTGAGACTCTGATTAAGACTCTGACTCTGATTGAGATGCTGACTGATTCTGATTGTGACACTGACTCTGATTTTGACTGATTGTGACTGAGACTCTGATTAAGACTGACTCTGATTGAGATGCTGACTGATTCTGATTGTGACACTGACTCTGATTGTGATTCTGACTGATTCTAACTCTGATTCTGATTGTGACTCTGATTGTGACTCTGACTCTGATTGTGATTGTGACTCTGTGATTGTGACTGATTGTGATTGTGTCTCTGATTGTGACTCTGATTGTGACTCTGACTCGGATTGTGATTGTGTCTCTGATTGTGACTCTGACTCTGATTGTGATTGGTCCAGGCGAACAGAAGGACTCTGAGCAGTTGTGGAGATCGTGATGACGGAGCGCTGAATAAAACCACCTGCAGTATCAGTTTACCGGTTTATCGCAGAGGCACACGTGTAAGAGCAACACACACTACACTACACACTACACACTAACTCAGAACACACACACTACAGTACACACTACACACTCACACAGAACACACACAATACCGTACACACTACACACTCACTCAGAACACACACACTACAGTACACCCTACACACTCACTCAGAACACACACACTACAGTACACACTACACACTCACTCAGCAGAACACAACACACTCTGAGACTGTTGAACCTACAGAAGAGTGTGTGTGTGTGTGTGTGTGTGTGTGTGTGTGTGAGAGAGAGAGAGAGAGAGAGAGAGAGAGAGAGAACCTGGAATCCACAGAACCACTCACAGAATACTATAAGACATTATAATGTGTGTGTTGTAGGCCGTGTTTGAGGGCGTGTTCCGCATCTCTCGCTTTTACAGCTGGAATGACAGCATGCAGATGACACTTGTGGCCAGCAGGTAAACACACACACACACACACACACACACACACACACACACACAGATCTCAGAGTGAGAGTGTATTGAGCTGTTGGTTGTGGTTTACAGTGATAATAATGGAAATACAAGTACCACCACAGTGACGAAGACTCTGCCTGTTCAGTTCAGTGTAGATGTGGCCATCAGCCCGTGAGTAATCTCTACACACACACACACACACACACACACACACACACTTCTCTCTCTCTCTCTCTCCAGTTTCCAATTTTTCCAATTTCAATGTACTTTATTTGCATGATTGTTTATGTATAATATTGCCAAAATATCAATATAGATAAGAAACTAGAATATATATATATATATATATATATATATATATATATATATATATATATATATATATATATATATATATATTTTATTACAGACAACAACAACAATAATTAATAAATAAATAAATAAATAAATAAATGCTACTTTCATTCTACTTTTACTTTCCCAGTGGTGCAGATGTGCATGTTTACTGCTTTTTATGATCTGGTGTAGTTTAATCTGGTTTAGTTTAATCTGGTGTAGTTTAATCTGGTTTAGTTTAATCTGGTGTAGTTTAATCTGGTTTAGTTTAGTGGAGCTGGTCTGAAACTGAGTGTTAGATGATGGAGGGTTTGTGAGGTTCAGGGACAGCTGACAGAGGGGACGAGTTTCAGAGCTCTCGGGTTTTAAGGGCTTCGTTTTGAAGTGTATTAGAGGAGCTTGATTTAAGATGAGTTCAGAATGGAAGAGATGTTTTTTGAATATTTAGAAATAAGGATATCTGCCTAATTCAGCTCTGCGTGTGTTAGTTGGAGTTCTTCTCTGCGCTCTCAGAACATTTGGACAGAATTCTGCATGCAGGGACTCTATGGGGTGTTTGTCCCATCTAGAGAAGTCGTCCTGACCGAGCCCCACACTTCACATCCATAAAGAGCTATAGGCATAATAATAATAATAATAATAATAATAATAATAATAATAATAATAAGAAGAATACTTTCACACATTTAGCAGCCAGGTGTTTATATAAAGTGAGTCCAGGTGTTTATTTAAAGTGAGTCCAGGTGTTTATATAAAGTGAGTCCAGGTGTTTATATAAAGTGAGTCCAGGTGTTTATATAAAGTGAGGCCAGGTGTTTATATAAAGTGAGTCCAGGTGTTTATATAAAGTGAGTCCAGGTGTTTATATGAAGTGAGTCCAGGTGTTTATATAAAGTGAGGCCAGGTGTTTATATAAAGTGAGTCCAGGTGTTTATATGAAGTGAGTCCAGGTGTTGAGGATTGTTCCAGTAACACTGGTAACTCATTGATGTATATGTTGAACAGGGTTGGACTCAAACTGCAGTTCTGTCTAATTCCACGTCTTTGGAGGAAGAAATCTGTTCTTTTATTGCCAATTATTCTCCACACCTGAGTACATGGATTTATTTCTCTCTCTCTCTCTCTCTCTCTCTCTCTCTCTCTCTCTCTCTCTCTCTCTCTCAGTGTTCCTGAGCTTTCTGTAACGTATCTGAATTTCTCTCTGAATGATAAAGGCCCAAAAACGATAAGTTTTGTGTATAAGGTGAGTTTATACATACATACCCACACACACACACATACACGCTCGCACACACACACACACACAGAGGTTATCCGGGACATGTAAGGGAATGATGCCCCAGGATTGCTCACATCACATATAACAGGAGGAAGTGAAAAATAACGTGATGATGGCCCATTAAAAAGACTTTTTACTTTCTTCTGTTGGTGGGTTACCAAATAGCCAATCATTGAGGAATACACATCTAATGAATATTCAAATATTGAAATTAGGCAGAAGACACACCCTGTTCCTGATTGCGCAACCCTCCTGTGCACTCTGTAGGGGAATTAGCCCGGGGGAGGGCGGAGCACAGACCCACAAGAGACAGGTTGCAGTCAAAATGAGTGCTTTATTTGTCCGTGTGTGGATTGTCTGTCGTGAGGAGGTGAGGGCGTGTGAGTGCGAGGGGTTTCGTGGGGGTGTGGCTGGCGTTGTGACCTTCTCGAGGGCGTGTCGGGGTTCCCGAGACGTGCGCGTGGGTCTCCCGTGCCGTCATCCACTGTTGAACGCGATCTCACCACCCGGCGGTCTCGTCCGCGCTCGCACCTTCGGGGAGAGAAGGAGAGAGAGAGAGAGAGAGAGAGAGAAGGAGAGAGAGAGAGAGAGAGAGAGAGAGAGAGAGAGAGAGAGAGAGAGAGAGATTTGAGAGGGGATACCGTCGTGCTCAATGTTGGCGTGCCTATATGCTGCTGAAGGGCACGCACGGAGTCTGTCTCTTAGCCGTTCTCCCCGCGCGGCCGGAAGCGCGTCCTTTTATCCTCCTCCGCCATCGCCTGAGTGGTGGAATTTCCCGGACGGACTCCCCAATCGCCGGCCGGTGTAGCGCCAACGGTCCCGCCCTACCGTGACGGTCCTACCGGCTGACGGTGTGTTTGGCACGAGGCTGTCCGCTTCGTGCCGGTGCGGCAGTTGGGGAAGGAGCGACTTTCTTATTATGTGCGCCGGCTGTCGGTCCGTCGCGACAACTCTCAGGTTGATTATAAATGATAAATTGAACGCCTACAAAAGCGTCCATGGCTGAGCATCCCATAATCTTGTGGCCTTTTTCAATCCTACATGCTCCTTCTGTTCATGTTGCACCGCGAGCTCATCTATGTTCTACAAACTCCATAGCAGTCTGAAAACAACTGCAGCACTCCCTGACTATGGCATGCTCTGTTATAACTAACCTATATTCTTCAGATGTTTGTTTTTGATTCTGTTATCATTTTCAATCTCCTGTGTGTGTGTGTGTGTGTGTGTGTGTGTGTGTGTGTGTGTGTGTGTGTGTGTGAAGGTGAGAAATCTGGGGCTAAAAGCTCTGCCGGTAGCGGTAAGCTTCTGTATGCCGTCTCAGACTGGTGTACACTTACATGATCTGCACAATCCCACCATCAACGTGTCACGGGTGTGTATTTATTTTAATGATAAGAAATGATGATGATGTTTCTGACTGGAATAACTCCACTGTTAATGCTCTAGCAGTGTAGATTATAATGAAATCTATAAATATTGAAAAATAAAAATGAGACTGATTGTGATGGGGGGTGTGATTAAGGGTGTATGAGTTCAGTACCACCTGCTCTCGATGCGCAGAATGTCTTTCTAAAAGACAAAACATATTTATATTTATTTATTTATTTATTTATTTATATGAAGAAGCCTTTACTGGTCACATATACATCACAGCACAGTGAAATTCTTTTACGCATATCCCAGCATGTTAGGAGGTTGGGGTCAGACATGATACAGCGCCCCCTGGAGCAGAGAGGGTTAAGGTCTCTGCTTAAGGGACCAACAGTGGC